>NC_132923.1:70012913-70237456 GCF_047675955.1 Chlorocebus sabaeus
GCTCACAAGAGATGGAGAAACTGGCTTTTATAACAGACCCTTTTCATGATAACTTATCCACTCCCTTAGTAACCTACTGACCCATTCATCCATGAATGGATTAATGCCTTGATCCAGTCACCTCCCAAAAATCCCACCTCTCAATACTATTGCATTAAGGACCAAGTTTCCAGCATAACTTAGAGACACATTTAAACCATAACTTTCTGCCTTTGGCCCCCAAATTCACATCCTTCTCACATGTAAAACACATTAATTCTATCCCAATAGCCCCAATGCCTTAAATCATTCCAACATCAACTCAAAAGCCCAGAGTCTTACCT
This sequence comes from Chlorocebus sabaeus, assembly GCF_047675955.1. NCBI lineage: Eukaryota > Metazoa > Chordata > Mammalia > Primates > Cercopithecidae > Chlorocebus > Chlorocebus sabaeus. The sequence goes on from NC_132923.1 coordinate 70,013,237, forward strand.
GCGAGCCTGTGAAATCAAAACAAGCTATTTATTTCCAAGATACAGTGGTTGGACAGACATGGGGTATACATTCTCATTCTGAAAGGGAGAATAGGCCAGAAGTCATAGGTCCCAAAAAAGTCTGAACTCAGCAGAGCAAACATTAAACCTTAAAGCTGGAGAATAATATCTTTTGACTCCATGTACTGCCTTCTGGACACACTGGTGCAGGGATTGGCCCCCAAGGCCTTGGGCATCCCTGACTCTATGACTTTGCTGGGATCAGTCTACACTACAGCTTTCCCAGGCTGGCTTTGCAGGCTGATAGCTCTGCAGTTCTGGGGTCCTGTGGCAATCCTGCTCCCATGTCTCCACTAGGCATTACCCTTTAGGGGCCTTCTGCAGTAGTTTTGCCCCTGTGATAATCTCTGCATAGACTCCCAGGCCATCTGATACATCCATTGGAATTAAGATGGATCTTAATTCCTCCACAGCTTTTGCTTTCTGTAAGCCTGCAGAATTAATGCCATGTGGATGCTGCCAAGGCTTACGATTCACATCTTCTGGAGTAGTGGGTATAGCCCCAATGGGGGTCACTTGTGCCACAGCTGGGGTGGCTGACTCCTTGCCAAAATTTGGGGACCCAAGGTAGTCCTGGGTAGTGAGCTCTTGAAGGGCACTCAGGGCCTGTCCCCTGAAACCATTCTGCCCTCCTAGATCTCTGGGCCTGTGTTGGGATGAGCCACCTAGAAAATCGTTGAAACACTTTTGGAGTCTAGAACATTGTCTTAATGATTCCTTTCATCTGTACTAAACTCCTTTGCAAATGGTCTCTGGGCCACACCCTTGGTTCATTCTTTACATAGCCAGGCTAAGACTTTTCCAAATCTTTCTGCTTTGCTTCCCTTTTGATTATAATTTTTTTTTTTTTTAAATCTCATCCCTTTGTTCTCAAATCTCACTGTAAGTAAGCAAAAGCAACCATGCAGCATCTTGAACACTTTGCTTAGATATTAATATTTCTTTTGCCAGGTATCCTAGTTTGTCATGCTTAAATTTTGCCTTCCATAAATTCTGCCAAGTTCTTTACCACTTTATAACAAAGACAGCGTTTATTCCAGTTTCTAATAAGAATTTCTCATTTCTGTCTGAGACCCCATCAGAAGTCTTTACTGTTCCTAATTCTACCAGTATTCTGTTCACAACCACTGAAGCAATTAAAAAGATTCAGACTTTCTTTAGTCTGCTCTTCTGAGCCCTCACCAGAATCACCCTTAATGCTGTTTATGGCAATGCAGCCTTTTTCTAGACTGCTTCTCCAGGTTCTTCTAGCCTCTATCCATTACTCAGTTCCAAAGCCACTTCTGCATTTTCAGGTGTTTGTTATTAGTCCCACTTCTTGGTATTAATTTTTTTAGTTTGTTTTCTGTTTCTGTAAATGAATACCTGATACTGGGTACTTTATAAACAGAAGAATATTGTTTCTTATAGTTCTGGAGGCTAGGATGTCCAGGGTCAAGGAACCACATCTGGTTAGGGCCTTGTTGCTAGTGGGGACTCTGCAGAGAGCTAAGGTGGTGCAGGGTATCGCATGGTGAGGGGAGTTTATGAGAGAGGGAAACTGGCCTTCATAACAGACTTCTCTTGTGATAACTAAACCACTCCCTTGATAACCCATTTATCCATTAATCCATGAATGGATTAATCCATTTGTGAGGACAACCTTTCATTACACAGTCACCTCCCAAAGTCGAAGCTCTCAACACTGCTGCATTGGGACCACATTTCCAACACATGAACTTTTGGTGCACACACTTAAACCATAGCAGGGATCATAATGGACACAGAGTATTTTCTTGAAGTGTAAAAAGTTTCCAAAATTAATTTTAGTGCACATATATGTGAATATATTAAAAACTATTGAATTGTACATGTTAAAAGCAATTTAAAAAGCAAATTAATGCATATTATATCATTCCAATTTTGAATTTTGAAAATTTAAGTAAAATATAAAAAAACTTAAAAAATTACACTTTAGCAAAGCAAACAAAAGTTGAAAACTGGAAACTATTAAAGAAATTTATGTGAGTGATTTAAAAACTTTCCTTCAAAGATAATTCCAGGCCGGGCGCGGTGACTCACACCTGTAATCCCAGCACTTTGGGAGGCCGAGACGGGCGGATCACGAGGTCAGGAGATTGAGACCATCCTGGCTAACACTGTCTTTACTAAAATACAAAAAAAAAAATAAATTAGCCGGGCGTGGTGGCAGGCGCCTGTAGTCCCAGCTACTCGGAAGGCTGAGGCAGAAGAATGGCGTGAACCTGGGAGGCAGAGCTTGCCACGAGCCGAGATCGTGCCACTGCACTCCAACCTGGGCGACAGCGCGAGACTCCGTCTCAAAAAAAAAAAAAAAAAAAAAAGATAATTCCAGATTCAGATGACTTCAATTGTGGTACGTGTCAAACACACATAGATGAAAACAGAACACTGAATATATTCCAGAACTCATTTTATGAGGCTAGCATTACCTTGATATTAAAACCTGAATACAGTATGAGAAACAAATATTATATTCCAATTTCACTTGCAAGCATAGAGAAATCCTCAATAAAATATTATTCAATAAAGTTCAGTAACAACAACAACAACAACAAAATGCCTAATACATCATAAGGAAGCTTGGTCTGTGCCAAGAAATCAAGATTGGTTTAACATTTGAAAACCCTTAGTGTAATTTACCACATTAACAGCTTAATGTGGTAAAAAAGCATGTGATCATTTCAATATAGACAAAGTATCTGATAACATTTAATATTCATGATTTTAAAAATTCTTACGAAACTGAGAATCACAAGGAACTTTAAAAATCTTATTTAGGCTACCTATAAAATCCTACAGTAGTGATCATACCAAATGGTGAAGCATTTCAAAAAAGAGCCCCCTTTAATCCAACATTCTTGGAAGTCAGTTCAAATTGGTGAGAAAATGAAATGGGATGTATAAGAATTGGAAAGGAAGAAAGAAAACATTGAATATTTGTGGATTGAATATTTACTAGCAACAAATAGTTCAAAAATTAGATTTTTTTTATTTGAAAAAAAAATTTTTTAGAGATGAGTCTTGCTCTGATCGTGCAGACTGAAAGTGCGTTGGCACAATCATAGCTCACTATATCCTCAAATTCCTGGGCTTAAGCAATCCTCTTGCCTTAACCTCCCATGTGGCATGGGCTACAGGTGTGTGCCACCATTCCCAGCTAATTTTCTCAAATTTTTGGTAAAGACGAGATTCTGCTGTGTTGTCTAGGCTGGTCTCGAACTCCTAGCCTCAAGCAGTCCTTCTGCCTTGACCTCCCAGAGCGCTGGGATTACAGGCATTGAGCCATTGTGCCCATCCAGAAATTAGACATTTTAAAATGATACAATTTATAATAGCACTAAGATTTATCAAGCACTTGTGGAAAAATATAACAAAAGATGCGTATACCAATATTTCTAAAACTATAGAAGTTTATTGGAAGACATTAAAGAGGACCAAAACAAAAGGAGATATAGACATGTGTGCATAGAAAACAATATTTTAAGATCAATTATCCTAAATTTTGATTTATAGATTCTTTGCAATTTTAATCAAAATCTCAAGTTTTAAAGTTTTTTTTTTTCCAGAAACTTTTCAAGATAATTCTAAAATTTATATGGAAATGCTAAAGGCTAAAAATAGCCAAGATACTTGCATAAAAGCTCAGTGGAAGCACTTGCTTTCCTAGATACCAGGCTTAATAAAACACACAATATTAGCAAATTAGAGAGCCTTCACATGACCTGAGCACATATAAACACTTATTTTGTAATAAATGTGAACTGCAGAGTAATGGGGGAAAGGACAGGATTTTCAAAAACTCTTGTTGAGACAATTGGGTGTTCTTATGAAACAAAAATATATTGGCTTTCTTATCCTATACATAAAATTAATTGTGGGTATATTATATACTTAAATATGAAAAGCAACATATAGTACTTCAGGGCTGGATATGTTTTTTTAAAGGAGACATCTAAAGCACAACCCATAATGGAAAACATGATACATTTGACTACGTTAAAAAAACTCATATTCATCAAATATACCATAAAGAAAATGAAGCCACAGAGTGAAAGAAGACATTCGCAGCTCATACAACTGAAAGGACTCATCCGTTACCAATAATAAAAAAGTCTCAATACAATGTGTGCAAAGGACTTGAATAGGAAATTCTCCCCCTCCAAACGGAAATCAAAATGGGAATAAATATATAAAAGGAGTTCGACTGTATCAATATCACTGTTTTCTGCCTCCACATTTTGTCCCACTGGAAGGTTTTTTTGGGGCAGTAATATGCATAGAGCTGTCATCTCTTTTAACAATGTCGTCTTCTAGAGTACCCACTGAAGGACCTGATCGAGGCTGTTTTACAGTTAACTATTTTTTTTAAGAAATGAAAGGAGTACACTCTAAAATAATAAAAAGTTTAGTAAGCACATAAACCAGAAGCATAATTTATTATTATCAAATATTTACTGTGCATAATTGTATTGCTATACTTTTATATGACTGGCAGTGCGGTAGGTTTGTTTATATGAGCATCACTTACAAATTCGTGAGTAATGTGTTGTGCTATGACATTATGATGACTGTGATGTCACTAGGTGATATAGGAACTTTTCAGTTCTGTTATAATGTTATGATACCACTGTCATATATGTGATCCATTGTTGACTGAATCATTTTGTGGTGCAGAACTATAAACCAAAAGCATGTAATAACTAGGGAAATGCCTATTAATGAGATGTTAAGTGAAAAATAGTGAGTTTTCTTTAAAACGTGTACATAACAATTTACATGCATCAAAATATTAACAATCTGGATGAATTATCTTTCCACCTTTCTGATTTTCCAAAAGTTTATATTAATTATATGTAGATAAAACACAAATATTTTAAGAAAGTTTTTGCATAGTTAAGAAACTTTCTAAGCGTGACATTTTAAAGCATCCAATTTTTCATGTTTTTCCTATTGTAGGAACATTATGCTCATCTTTTTTCTACGATATTTGTTTCTATCTTCTAGCAGTTGTTGTTTAGAAGCCCTGTCTTTTTTAGTTACTTCATTTTAAATAACCATTTTTAACAGGTGTTTGACATAAATGGAACTGATGTTACTCCTCGACCTCTTTACCATCCAGATCCACTTACTGGTACAGCAAAGCCAAATAAACTCTTGACATCACAAGAAGGATCACTTGGACCAGAATTTATATCTTCCCATAGCTTTTATCAGAATACAATAAATCCTAGTATGTTAGGGCAATTTACAAGGTAGAGTATACTATTATATAGTTCCTTTTTTCTATCATATATATATTGCCTTTCCATTTAAATTGCACATATGTATCTTAGATATCAGTTGTTTCCAGTCTCCCAATCTTTCTCTCTCTTTCTTTCTTTCTTTCTTTCTTTTTTTTTTTTTTTTTTTTTTTTTTTGAGACGGAGTCTTGCTCTGTAGCCCGGGCTGGACTGCAGTGGCTCTTTCTTTCTTTCTTTCTTTCTTTCTTTCTTTCTTTCTTTCTTTCTTTCTTTCTTTCTTTCTTTCTTTCTTTCTTTCTTTCTTTTCTTTTCTTTCTTTCTTTTCTTTCTTTTCTTTCTTTCTTTCTTTCTTTCTTTCTTTTCTTTCTTTCTTTCTTTCTTTCTTCTTTCTTTCTTTCCTTTTTTTCTTTCCCTTCCTTCCTTCCTTCTTCCTTTCCTTTCCTTCCTTTTCCTTTTCCTTTTCTTTCCTTTACTTTTTTTTTTTTTTTTGACGAGTTTCACTCTTGTTACCCAAGCTGGAGTACAGTGGTGCCATCTGGGCTCACTGGAACCTCCGCCTCCTGGGTTCAAGCTATTCTCCTGCCTCAGCCTCCTGAGTAGCTGGGATTACAGGTGTCCCCCCACCATGCCTGGCTAATTTTTTGTATTTTTAATAGAGACGGGGTGTCAGCATGTTAACCAGACCGGTCTCGAACTCCTGACCTCAGGTGATCCACCCACCTAGGCCTCCCCAAATGCTGGGATTACAGGCATGAGCCACCGAAGTTTTAATTATCATCCTAATGTTCCATCTCTACATTCCTCTCATGTTTTAAATAAAATGCAGAGTTCTTAATGTCTTAAGAGTTCCCATATACTCACCACAAAACATTTGTGGAAAATACATGTATTTCACTCAAGACTTCCTGAGCAACCAAAAGATGGGATTAAAATCACATACAATTAATTTCAAATTCCCATTAGACATTTTTCTTCAGGTTTCTTCGGCTTCTTTTGAGCTGCATTTTATGGGAAGAGGTGGCTTCCCTTTTTTCCCCTCCTCTCCCATGCAAATCTCTGTTTTCCTAGAGTTTGATTTCTCTCTTATTTTATAATACACAGCAATTATATGCTTCTCTGGAGCTTGCCTCTGAATTTGCCTACAAAAATACAGCAGTACCTGGTAAAACAAGATATTCCAATAAACTTTACATCTTGTTTTGATGGGCAGTTTAGACTATAAATAGGAACAAAAAAGAAAGTATGTAATACCATGGAGTAGTGTTAAGTTCATATGTTTAAGGAAATTATTTTTGGATTCTTCCATTGATTTCCTTCTGAGTACATATATTTTAGTTAAACCTTGAGAAGGCCTTTATTAAATGAAATAAATCACATTTTTAAGATGACATTTGAGTAGTGAACAGAAACCAAGTGAAAAACGAAAGGAAGAATATTCCAGGCTGAGGCTCTGAAGTCAGAGAGCTCCTAAGATTGAGGAACTAAAAAAAAAAGTAAAGGAAGACTAATAATGAAGATGAATGTGCTGGGTAGGTAGACTGTATTTTGGATTTTTGTACTAAGTGTACTGATAATTCACTGAAGGACTTTAAGCATGTTTAACATGTCTTTCTTCTAAAATACATTTTTGCTGGGCGTGGTGGCTCACGCCTATAATCACAGCACTTTGGGAGGCCAAGGTGGGCAGAGCACCTGAGGTCAGGAGTTCAAGACCAGCCTGGCTAACATGGTGAAAACCCGTCTCTACCAAAAATACAAAAAAAATTAGCTGGACGTGGTGGCACAAGCCTGTAATCCCAGCTATTCAGGAGGCTGAGGCAGGAGGATCACTTGAACTTGGGAGGCAGAGGTTGCAGGGAGCAGAGATTGTGCTATTACACTATAGCCTGGGTGACACAGCGAGACTCCATTTCAAAAAATAAATAAAGATATAAATAAATTTTAAGTAACTTTTTATTTAAGAAATATTAGAAACCGACTCATTTTTGAAAAATGTATCTATTTTACTTATATGATCCTAGTATATTTGATTTCTCCATCTGATAATGTGTTCTAATTTGTATACTTAGTTTCCCATAAGGACATCTAAATAAATAATTTTGTTATTCATTATTAAAGGTCAGTTTTAGGAAGCAGTACAGTTTCTAAGTCAAGTGTATCAACAAGTGAATCAATAGCAGAAGACCTGGAAGAACCATCCTATAAACGAGAAAGATTGACTAGTTTCACAGGTAATGAAAATATGCTGCTTTATTTCAGTAACAGTTCATTATTTAGTCAGTATGCTTATTATTGGTTGGATACTTGAGATAAAAGAAATATGATAATGATTTCCAAATGCTGGCCTGTGAAGTCGCGTCAAGAGAATTACCAGGGGAGTATCTATTTTTTTAAGTTTCCTGGGTGACTTTTTTGAATCATCATCCTGAGGAACCACTGGTGCTTTGTGTTAGAGCTCAGCTTCTCCTTCCTCCTCCTCCTCCTCCTCCTCTTCCTCCTCCTCTTCTTCTTCTTCTTTCTTCTTCTTCTTCTTCTTCTTGTTCCTCTTTTTCTTCTTCCTCTTCCTCCTTTCCTCTTCTTCCTCTTCTTTTCCTCTTCCTCTCTTCTTCCTCACTTCTTCTTCCTCCTCTTCCTCCTCTTCTTCTTTCTCTTATTCCTTCTCCTCTTCCTCCTCTCCCTCTTCCTCTCTCTTCTCCTCCTCTCCTTCCTTCTCTTCTTCTTCTTCCTCCTCTTCCTCCTCTGCTTCCTTCTCCTCTTCCTCTTCTTCTTTTTCTTCTTTCCTTTTTTTTTTTTTTTTTTTTTTTTGAGACAGAGTCTTGTTCTGTCACCCAGGCTGGCGTGCAGTGGCACAATCTCAGCTCACTGCAACCTCTGCCTCCTGGGTTCAAGCAATTCTCCTGTCTGAGCCTCCCAAGGAGCTGGGATTGCAGGTGTCTGCCACCATGCTCAGCTAATTTTTTTGTATTTTTAATAGATACGGGGTTTCATCATGTTGGCCAGGCTGGTTTCAAACTTCTGACCTCAAATGATTTGCCAGCCTCGGCTTCTCAAAGTGCTGGGATTACAGGTGTGAGCCACTGTGCCTGGCCTCTTCTTTCTTCTTCTTCTCAGGGTCTCACTCCGTCACCCAGACTGGAGCGCAATCTTGGCTCACTGCAACCTCTGCTTCTCAGGCTCTAGCGATCCTCCACCTCAGGCTCCCAAGTACCTGGGAATACAGGCATGCACCACCGTGCCGGGCTAATTTTTTGTAATTATTGTAGAGACAGGTTTTCGCTATGTTAACCAGGCTGGTCTCGAACTCCTGGGCTCAAGTGATCTGCCTGCCTCAGCCTGCCAAAGTACTGGGATTATCAGTGTGAGCCACCAAGCTCAACTTCTTTTTTTTTTTTGACGGAGTCTCGCTCTGTCGCCCAGGCTGGAGTGCAGTGGCACAATCTCGGCTCTAATCAGAGACAAATAATTCTGATACATTTGTGATCAGTTCCATAATGACATATGTGGAATGTCATGGGAACACTTAGAAAGAAGTGATTAAATCCTTTGAGGTAAAATAAAAAAGGCTTCACAGAGAACATTACTGACTTTTGAATTAGGTTTTTAAAGATTATTAGTTACTTGTCCAGAGAAGTAGGGGAAGCCCAATCCAGGCAGAGGGTAAAACATGAGGTAATGGAAAGGATTATGAAAATGAAGATACAAGAATGAGGAAATAATAATGGATGATCAAAAGTGCTGGGAGAAATGGTTACATACCTGAGGGGTACTTGCTTTGCAGTGCAATAAGGATTTTTTTCCTTTAAAATGATAATGAGGGACTGGTGAAGATATAAGGCTGGAAAAATGGTGCTTTATGGACTTTTCTTTTTCATGTTGGGAGATGTAACAGGAATGACTGACAACAAGTAACAGAATACCCAACTAAAAAGAACTTGAACAAATATTTACTTTTCTCACATTAAAAGAAGAGATAGCTTTTGGCTTTGATTTTTTTGGCTTAATTTTGTCAGAATTTGGATTGGCCGTTCTGCTATTCTCTTTCCTAAAGCCTTTCTTCTTTTCTTATGGTCTCAAAATATCTTCTCCAGCTCGCTCTGGGCATATTATCCACATTAAAGACAGAAAGGAGAAGGGAAGTAGCACCATCATATCTATCTCATTTTTCAGGAAGGTAAAAAATTTCCCAGAAGCCTTTCCCCTTCCTTTATATTTCTGCTTTCATCTTATTGGCCAGAAGTGTCACATGATCAGCCTTAGCATTAAGAGAGGCTGGAAAATCAAGTATTTAGCTTCCTATTAATTATATTAATAGCTATTTAGCTTTCTATTAATTATATTATTTCTATTAAAGAGACAAGGGAAGAGAGAAAGGGTTTGGAAAAAAAACCTAACCAATCAGCAATATCTGCTGCAGGAGAGACCCTCATTCTCTCAGTTGGAGGCCAGGAAAACTGGATTATTGTCATTACCTCCCCCAGCTTTCTCTATAGATATTCTTGCCACCTTCCAGTCTATTTTTCCAAATTATATTCAGAATGTTTTTTTTAGAAACACAACTAATTGCATCCTCTTTTGCTTAGAAACTAACTCTTCAAAAGATTTGCATTGCTCTTAGCATAAAGAATAAATCTTTATGAAACAATTTCTCTTGAAGCCTTTTTTGCTTGTCTACATCAAAAACAAACAAAAACAAGTAACACAAATTTACCTCCAGAAGACCTGAAAAACAATGTACATATTTATATCATCTTGGTCAATTGCTGGTGAATTTTTTTTCTTTTTTTTAATTTTTATTTTAGACAGAGTCTTGCTCTGTCACCCAGGCTGGAGTTTAGTGGCATGATCTCGACTCACTGCAACCTCTGCCTCCCGGGTTCAAGTGACGCTTCTGCCTCAGCCTCCCGAATAGCTGGGAATACAGGCACTTACCACCACGCCTGACTAATTTTAGTATTTTTAGTAGAGACGGGGTTTCACCATATTGCACAGGCTGGTCTTGAACTCCTGGCCTGGTGATCTGCCTGCCTCGGCTTCCCAAAGTGCTGGGATTACAGGCGTGAGCCACCATGCCCGGCCGTTGCTGGTGAATTGTAACTATGAAGTCAGCCTCTAAAATGAGTGACACCTAAACAATTTGACTTCTACCCCCAGCTTCTTTTTTAGACTAGAACAGTGTTTCCTCACTCTAGAATGCATATTAAAGTTGTCTGGTATGCCTTTAAAAAATTCCCGTAGTTGTGTCTCAATTCAGGTCAATCGAATTACAATATCTGGGACTAGAGTTTAGGCCTAAGCAGTAAGTATGCTGATAAATGTTTTACTAACTACACAGGTGGCAAGGAAATCCTTATTTGCTGCATTTGCCAATTTTCATGTTATAAATCCTCTCATCACAGCAGATTTCAAGCTCCCAACATAAATTTTCTGAATGGGAAGTTACAAACAGATACTTAGTAGCACACCACCATACAGATACAATAGATATTTTAAATAACTGCAAGAGATTAGGTAGTAGTAAATTTTTGTTGTTGTTTTTTGTTTTTTGAGACAAAGTCTCGCTCTGTCACCCAGCCTGGAGTGCAGTGGTACGATCTCGGCTCACTACAACCTCTGTTTCCTGGGTTCAGGCCATTCTCCTGCCTCAGACTCCCAAGTAGCTGGGATTACAGGCACCTGCCACCACACCCAGCTAATTTTTGAATTTTTAGTAGAGACAGGATTTCACGTTTTTGCTAGGCTGGTCTCGAGTGATCTGCCAGCTTTGGCCTCCCAAAGTGCTGGAATTGCAAAGTGTGAGCCACCACTTCCGGAAGGCAATAGTAACATTTAATAGCATAATTAGGAAGTGATGATCCTTGAGTAATTATTATCTTTGTTTTTAATATGATTTATTTAATAATAAATTTATATAATGTAATTTTGAGTAATGTCTATGTTTAACAACTGACTCACAAAATTCCTGAAATTAGCCTGTTCTAATATACTTCTAGATAAAAATATATTTAAAATATGTTCGTAACTTCCCCCCTCCCAGACCTACTGAATAAAAAATTCTGGTGTGGACTTCCAGTTTCTGTTCTTGTATGTAGAGAGTTTAGAAGTCATTACTCCCATCTTATAACAAGAAAAAGTTAGACAAATTGGAAATTAACAGCTTTTCTTGGACTCATCAGAGAACTGTGGTGACAAGGGCAAACTGCCACCTTGAGATCTAGAGACGCAGACAATCCAGAGAAATACAGTTCCCAAGAGTTACTTACCATAAGCTGGAGGAACACATGAATGATTATTTTCATGAATTGCTGGAGGCTGAGTATTTTCCTAGTATAAGAGTAAAAAAATCATGGGGGAGCACAGTCATTGGAAAGAGAGGGCCCACACTTACATGGGCTTTCATTCTAGGAATCCAGTGGATTCTTTCAGTGAGGATCTGAGCTAAGAATCTGAGCTGAAGATAAGCTAGTGGCCCTGGTAGGGGAGGGAAAGAATATCCACATTAAAACACTCCTAGCCTCTTTTTTCTAACAAATACTTAATCTGGGGATGGGGAGTGGGGGAAATTTGCCAGAGGGTAATTTTGAAACTATAGCCCTATTAGGGTAAGGGAATTCTACTCTAGCACCAACCTTTATTTCTTAACTAGGGAGGAAAAATAACAGTGCTTAAGGAATTTGATTGGGAATGTTGCAGTCAGGGAAGGGAGTAGGGGCAGGGATAAGACAACTATACTCTTGAAGTAGGAATAGATATACTTGTGAACACCATGTCTCCAAGACACAGGTTAACTAAAAGTGTGAGAGTCAATCAGATTGTAGACTATTTCCCTTCTCCCCACTTACCACCAGTGAACCTCCAGAGTGACAATACTGGATTACAGATGAAAGAATTGCAAGACATAGGCTGTCTCTAAAGCAATACAGAGAAGCCTGAAAGCCAGGAAGGGAAACAAAAACAAGAAAGGTTTTGATACCTGTAACTACAACAACATTAAGCACAACCAAACTGCTACCCTGAGTACCATCAATTCTTCTGCTGAAGGCCTTATTACCTCAGCACCTGTTACAGGATACAGCATGTCTGACTTTTAACAAAAAGTCATTAGGAGTGCTAAAGGGCAAGAAAAAAATATTTTGAAGAGATCAAGCAAGCATCAAACCCAGACTGTTATGATAAAAATGTAAAAATTATTGGACAGGGCATTTTAAATAATTATGATTAATATGTTAAGAGATCTGATGGAAAAAGTATGCAATGTGCAAGGTATGTAATGTCAGCAGAGAGTTGAAAATTATATGAAAGACTCAAAATGACATGCTAGATATCAAAAACACAGCAACATGAATGAAGAATATCTTTGATAGCCCCATTGACTTCACAGGGTTAAGGAAAGAATCAGTTAATTTGAAGATTGGTCAATAAAAACTTCCCAAACTAAAATGCAAAGAGAAAAAAGAATGAAAATAGAACAGCCATCCAAGAACTCTGGGATAATATCAAAAGGTGTAACATATGCACAATTGGAATACCTGAAGAAGAGAGAATGGGATAGAAGAAATGCTTGTAGTAATACTTGTTGAGAACATTCCAAAATTAATGTCAGACACCAAACCACAGATACAAAAAGAATACCAATCAAGATAAATATCAAAGCAAAATAAAAACACAAAACCTAGGAATATTATATTCAAATTACAGACAACAAAAGACAAAGAGAACATCTTGAAGGAAGCCAGAAGGAAAAAACATCTTACCTGTAGCAGAACAAGGATATATTTTTTATTGTTTTCTTTTTTTCTCTTTTATTTTGTACAGACAGGTTTTTGCCATGTTGCCCAGGCTGGTCTTGAACTCCTGGGCTCAAGCGATTCTCCTGCCTCAAGCCTCCCTAAGTGCTGGGATTATTATAGGCATGAGTCATCACACCTGGCTAGAAGAACAAAGATATAAATTACAATTGACTTCTCATCAGAAACCAAATAAACAAGAAAATAGTGGAACAAAAATCTTTAAAGTGTTGATATTAAAAACTGGCATTCTATAATTCTATATCCAGAAAAATTATCCTTCAAGGGTAAAGGAGAAATGAAGATTTTCCCAGATAAACAAAATTCTGAGGTAATTTATTGCCAGCAGACCAGCTCTGAAAGAAATGTGGAAAGAACTTCAGGCAAAAGAAAAATGACATGGGTCAGAAACTTGGATCTACATAAAGAAAGGATAGATGGCATTCTGTAGACCACATCCTGGGCCATAAAGCATACTTCAACAAACCCAAAAGAAAAGAAATTATACAAGGTATGTGCTCAGTTGACAATAGCAATAAGCTAGAAATCATAACCGCAAGATAGCTGGACATTTTCCAAACATTTGTAAATTAAACTACAAAAATCTAAATAACCCATGGGCCAAAGAAGTCTCAAGAGAAATTTAAAAACAAATAATTTGAACTCAATGAAAATGAAAATACAACTTATCACAATTTGGGGATGCATAAAAAGCAATTTTTAGAGGGAAATTTATAACACCAAATACATATGTTAGAAAAGAAGAGAGATATACAATTAATAACTTAGGTTTCCACTGTCTCTTGAGACAACTGGCTGTTCTCTGCTATCAGGCAGAGCTGCTGACAGGGTACTTGGATGGCTTCTGGTCAATCTGGTCACAGGTTGTATTCCTTGGCTAGGCAGTTACGCTATTTGGTATCTGCAGTTGGGCAGGGTTGCAGTTGGGGTCTGAAGGGGGAACATTTCCAAACTAATTTTACAAGGCCAATATCACCCTGATACCAAAGCCAGACAAAGACACTACAAGAAAAATATCATGGGCCAATATCCTTGATGAACATGGATACAAAAATCCTCAACAGAATATTAGCAAACTGAATTCCAAAACACATTGGAAAAACTCATCCACCATGATCAAGTGGGATTTGTCCCTGAGATGCAAGCATGGTTCAACATATGCAAATTAATAAGTATGATACATCACAATAGAATGAAGGACAAAAACTGTGTGATCATCTCATCAGATACAGAAAAAGAAGGGAGCTCTCATACACTGTTGATAGAAATATAAATTAGTATAGCCATTATGGAAAACTGTAGGTAGCTTCCTCATACTAAAAATAGAATTACCGTAAGATCCAGCAATCCTGCTTCTGGGTATTTACCCAAAAGATTTGAAATAAGTTTCTCTGACTGCATCCCATGTTCGTTGCAGCACTATTCGCAGTAGCCAAGTTATGGAATCAACCTATGTTCATCAACAGATGAATGAATAAAGGAAATGTGGTATATACACACAGGGGAAAACTATTCAGCCTTAAAAAGAAGGAAATTCTGTCATTTGTGACAACATGGATGTAATGAATTAGAGAACATTATGCTAAGGGAAATAAACCAGACACAGAAAGACAAATACTACATGTTCTCATTTATATGTGGAATCTAAGACAATTGATCTCATAGAGGTGGAATGTAGAATGGTAGTTACAGAGGCTAGAGATTTGGGAGATTGGGGAGATGATGATCAAAGGGTGAAAAATCTTAGAAGTATGTTTTTTTAAAAAAAGTCTATTGCATAATGTGGTAAATATAGTTAATAATAGAATAATAGAATAGTCTATTTTTACAAAATTGCAAAGAGAAATTTCAAACGTTTCTACCACAAAAATGTTGAGTGTTTGAGGTGATGGATATGTTAACTAGCTTGATTTAATTATTCTACTTTTAAACCATCACTTCGTAACCCATAAATGTACACAATTATAAATTGTCACTTTACAATTTAAAAATTGTATATTCCTGTAAAATACAATATATTTAAAAATATCTTCCTTAAAAAGATATTTAAAAAATTATGTCACAGGCAAAACGAAACTAGGTTTACTTTTTTAAAAGGAATAAAGTTTATGCAGATTGGGCCAAGTGTGGTGACTCACACCTGTAATCCCAGCACTTTGGGAAGCCAAGATGGGCAGATCACCTGAGGTCAGGAGTTCAAGACCAGCTGGGCCAACATGGTGAAACCCCATATATACTAAGAAAACAAAAATTAGCTGGGTGTGGTGGTGCACACCTGTAATCCCAGCTACTTGGGAAGCTGAAGCAGGAGAATCACTTGAACCTGGGAGGTGGAGGTTGCAGTGAACCCAGATCGCACTAGTGAACTCCAGCCTGGTGACGAGCGAAACTCTGTCTCAAAAAAAAATTTATACAGATTGGAAGGCAAGAAATAAAACTGTCTATACTTACAGATGACATCATTGTCTATATAGAAAATTCCTAAGAATCTACAAAAAATAAATAAATAAATAAATAAGAAAACTTCCTGGCACCAATAGGCATGTATCCTGCAACACTGCAGGATATAAGGTCAATATATAAAAGCAAACTGCCTTTCTGTTTGCCATCAATGAACTACTAAACTTTGAAATTAAACTACAACAACAAAAAACATTTACAGTAGCATCAGAAAATAAGTATAAATCTAACAAAATATTTACAGAATCTATACACAGAATGCTTCAAAACAGGGATGAAAAAAGTAAAAAAAAATAAATGAATTTCATATGCATGCATTGGAACACTCAGTATTGTAAAGATATCAGTTCTTTGTAATTTGATGTATAGATTCAATCCAATCTTAATCAAAATCCCAGCAATCATTTTGTAGATATCAGCTAATTAAGTCTATAATTTATATTGAAGAGCAGAGGATTTAACAGCCAGCTCAACTCTGGAAAAAAAAACCAGAGGACTCACATTACCTGATTTCAAGCATAATTATAGAGCTATCATAATCAAGTACACTGTTAAATAAAATGGAATGCAGAACTCAGAAATAGACCCACACTAATATAATTAACTGATTTTTTTACAAAAACACAAAGGCAATTCAATGAAGAAAGAATTTTCAATAAATGTTGATGGAACAATTGAACAGCCACATACAAAAAAAAAAAAAAAAAAAGTGAGAGAGAGAGCAGAGACACAGACCTTACATCTTACTCAAAAATTAACTCAAAATGGATCATGGGCCTAAATTTAAAATGCAAAAGTATGAAACTTTTTGAAAAACATCAGGAAAAAATCTGTGTGATCTTGGCTTTGGTAATGGAATTTTAGATACACCCAAAGCACAATCCATAAAAGTAGAAATTGGTAGAATTGGACTTTTAAAAAATTTTTGCTTTGTGAAAGACAATGTTAAGTGAATGATAAGACAAATCACAGGCTGGGAGAAAATTGTTTGCAAATCAAATAGATCATAAAGGACTTTTATCCAAAGTACATAAACAATTAATAAATTCCACAATTAAAAAACCCCAACTGTGTTACTCTGTTTTCACGCTGCTGATAAAGACATACCCAAGACTGGGAAGAAAAAGAGGTTTAATGGACTTACGTTCCACGTGGCTAGAGAGGCCTCACAATCATGGTGGAAGGCAAGGATGAGCAAGTCACGTCTCACATGGATGGCAGCATGCAAACAAGAGAGAAGTTGTGCAGGGAAACTCCCATTTTTAAAACCATCAGATCTCTTGAGACTCATTCACTATCACAAGAACAGCACAGGAAAGACCTGCTACCATAAGTCAGTCACCTCCCACTGGGTTCCTCTCATGACATGGAATTGTGGGAGTTACCCACCCCCTTAATTCAATCAACTCCCACTGGGTTCTTCCCATGACATGTGGGAATTGTGGGAGTTACAATTCAAGATGAGATTTGGGTGGGGACACAGCCAAACCATATCACCAACCCAGCGAAAAATGAACAAAATGTAGGAACAGACACTTCATCAGAAAAGATATACAGATGGCATATAAGCATATGAAATGATGCTCAGTTTCATATGTCATTAGGAAAATGCAAATTAAATATGAGATACTACTATATATGCATTTAAATGGCTAAAAAACCTGATAATACCAATTGCTGGCAAATATGTGGAGAAATAGGAACTCTCATTCCTTGCTGGTGGGGATGTACAATGGTAGGTACATCCAGTTTGGAATATAGTTTGGCAATTTCTCATAAAACTAAACATACTCTTACCATATCATCAAGCAGTTGTGTTCCTTGGTATTTACCCAAATGAGCTGAAAATTTATCTTCACACAAAAATTTGCATTCAAATGTTTCTAGCAGCTTAATCATAAATGCAAGACTAGAAGCAACCAAGATGACTTTTAAGTGGTGAATAAACAAACAAAAGTATATCCATATAATGGAATATTATTTAGCAATAAAAAAATGAGCTATGAATCCATGCAACAAGATTGATGAATCTTAAATACTAATTGCTAAGTTAAATAAACCAGTCTGGAAAGACTATATCCTGTCTGATTCTATTTATATGACAGTCTAGAGAAAGGCAAAACTGTAGAAACAGAAAACAGATCAATCAATAGTTGCTAGGGCCTTGAAGAGAAGGTAGAGTTGAATGGGTGAAGCACAAAGAATATTTTTTAGGATGGTAAAACTACTCTGTATAGATACTGTAATGGTGGATACATAGCACCATGCCTTTACTAAAACCCATAGAATATTACTGCACAAAAAGTGAGACTTAAAATTCGGGAATTTTTTTTTTTTTAATCACAGTTAAGAAATAGGAGGATCCTACAATGGAATACAGACTGTAACAGAAGAATCAAACTGCCTTACAAATGTATAATATAACCCCCTAGAAGGAGTGGGAGGAAAGGGTATACACCTAAATAATATTGAAAATGAGTAGAGGCTGTGAGATGAAAGACACAAAGAACTGCAAATAAACACACTAGTTTGTAGTCATTTCCCATGGGGTATGGGGTTAATAATTCTGAATCATTGTACATGCCTACTGGGATTGAACATGTAAGTAACTGGAGGGCAGATGGTAGGAACTCAACATTGTTGGAGTGGGAGATTACAGAAAGCAAGAAAGGAAGCTAGAATTATCCATGTGTTATCGAACAAGTGTCAAAAACATTAATATAAACTCATGTTTAGCTTAATATAGATATATAGGTGAACACAGATGTATAGATATGTTTATATATACAAGTTAGTATACATACAAATATTTCTTAGCTCTGTCCACTAAGAAGGCCTAGAAGCAATGACACCCCAGAAGCAGCAGGCACTCTCAGTGCTCAGATTTTGGTTTCTAATTCCATTGTCTAATAAAAGTAACCAGGGCTCTGAAGAAATGCCCGATTCTAGAGCTGAGGCCGGGATAAAAGATGAGCCAGAGAGTAAAGAAGTGCTCAAACAAAACAAAATAGAACAAGTCTCTACAATAAACAAACAACAAAAAGGGGTATTTGAGAGGAACCTAGCAGCCAACAGAAAGAGCTCACAATGGCAAAAGGTAGAACAATTTCAATAACAAAATAAATAGTATAGAATTGGATTATAACCCAAATTATAAAATAAATACCCATGAATTCATAGTAACACAAACAAATATTGAATAAATGAAGAAGAGAGAATAGACAAATCTTTTTATACAAGAATTCCAAATTATTATATAGATATTTTTCCCTCAAGAAGGTGGATCTTAACTTCCCATTCTATAAGTATGGGATTTGCATGTTGACTTTCTTCTAAACAGTACAATATGCAAAGGAGAGAGGAGGAAAAATCACTTTAAAGCAGAGGATATTGACAGGTGGTAAAGATTAACACCATCAATGATAAGTTAGGTTGTTATCATGTATCTTTGATATGACATGATGAGAATGACACTTTACCTCTGTAGTCTTCCTCCCAGAAACCCATAACACTTGTTTAACATCAGAAAATCACAGATTGAAGGACATTCTACAAAATATGCGACCACTACTCTTCAAAACTCTCAAAGTCATCAAAAACAAGGAAATTCTGAGAAACTGTCACAGTGTAGAGAACCCTAAGGAGGCATGATGACTAAATGTAATGTGGTGTCTTGGATGAGATCCTGGAAGAGAAAAATGACAGTTAAATTTAAGGAAATCAGAATAAAATATGGACTTTATATGATAATAAAATAGCAATATTGTAGTTGTACTAAATGCACCAAAGTAATGTTAACAATAGGGAAAACTGGATATAGGGTATATAGAAACTCTAATTATTCTTACAACTCTTCTGTATACCTAAAACTATTCTAAAACACAAAGTTTACCAAATGTTTAAAAAAAGTCTAGAGGTAAGCCCAAGCAATTATTGTTAAGCCCTTGGGTGATTCTGATGCATGGTAAAGTTTGAGAACCATTGCTTTACCATAAAACCAAAAGGAGTTTTGTGCTTAGAAAAGTTTGTGGTTTTAATTGCAAGGTAGGGGCTAAACAGCATCTCATGCACAGGTTGTCTCTGGATGCTCTCAGTTAATAAATAACTCACTAACAGATACCTTTGACAAGTGAGGAGAAAGGAGGAAGAATAAACTGCTTTTGTGACTCAATTATACTGTAATTGTATTGGGCCCATTGAAGCTAAAGTAGAGGCCAAGGAAGGCTTCATAGGTTGTTCTCTACTGGGGTCTCTGAGAATAGCCAAACAATTGCATCCCTTTTCCCTACCCTGTTCTGAATTAATTGAAAAATATGGTAAGCGAAAATATGATGAATTGGAGCCAAAATATCACATTGTGGATAAAAGTCCCCTGTTAAACCCTCAAATTTGACAGACTTACCCACCCATTCATGAAAGGTTCTAGACCACTTCAGGACTCCCCTAACCCTCTCAAGGGGCTTCAGGAGTAAAGGTGTGGAGAGGAGCCATCATTGTCATACTAGGCTAGAGCTCCCTCTTCTGGGAAGAACCATCAGGAGTGTAGATGTTCCCTCCATCATTGGCAGTCAAGAGGAGCAGGCAAAACAGATTGATAGAACTGTGATTCTTTTCTAGGTGGAGAGAGAGGTGTACTCAAAATCTGTGGTACAGCCAGTCTAGAGTTAGGGGATCTAACCCATGAAATAGACAGATTCTATGGGTAAAGAGTGTGGTTTGGGGGTAGTTTCTGAATATATATTAAATTCAAGCAACATTTAGGAAATGGGTGATACAGAACTCCAGGCAAAAATCCTACTTGCCATCCTAGGGCTTTGTCTATGAATGGTAGTTCCTCTGCCATCAAGAAGGTTGACTAGACTATTACTTATCCCAACCATAATAACTGAGATGTTACTATATTAGGTTCTATATGCGTAATATGTCTAATATAAGATCGTTTATTTTTATAATTAGCATGTCTTTGCCACAATGCTACTTTGAAGTATATATAACTAAATCACAAAGGAAGATCTGGTGGTCTAACAGTAAGAAACCTCGGAGATAAACGCTAGTCTTAAAATTGCTAGTATTCCTGTGTGGACTTTTCACTTAACCTCTGTTTTTTAATTTTCTTCATTGACAAAAAGTTTGGACTACATATACCTCAAATTTTGTTCTTGTGGATAACTCATTTACTTCTTTACTTATTTTGTCTTAGTCAGATTTACTTATATAAATAAAATCTTTTACTTATTTTTAAAATGTATTACACAAATAGTAAAAATTAAAGAATATTAAAAAAAGAAGAATCACCGAAAACTAAAGAAGATTTGCAACTTAAAATTTTCTGTTTCCTGACCTTGTTTATCTGCATAATATTTTACATTCTTATTACCATAGTGCAGATCATGTTCTAGGCTGCTCTGTCATTTAACATTTTAGAACATATTTTCAAAAATTTTTATTATTAAATTACTTAGTATTTAATAGTCATAGATGGGTATACCATAATTTATTTAGCCATTAAAAATGTTCATGATTGGTTTTTGGAATTAATAACTTGTATTTTTTTTTAGATTATGAGGAAGGTGTTTTTCTCAGCTCTGAACCTTTTAGAGAGAAGACTGAGACATTCTTAAGTTTTCCTAAAGCTGTCCAAGCTTTACCTATCCCAAAGGCTTATGAATATCTGCTGTATACCCTGTTGTTGGTAGAAAACACTGAACTCTCACTTGTATACTTTCTCGTGGCTGTTACCCACATAACCAATTCCAAACTCTCCTGGCTGTGAAACTCAATTCTCAATGGGATTTTCCAAGGACCTTGGATCCAGTTCTGACTGTCCTAAAGGTTTATGGCCAATTATTTTCACTCTATTATTTGCATGGACATTGGTTCCAATCTTACTTCTATAGTCAACCAGGACTAATATAGTAGAGTCTTTACCCCTGGTGAAGATGATTAGAGATGGAATGACATCTAAATTAAAAGACAGCTAATAAGGAGAGCAAATGAAGGATAAAAGTTTGCTAAAGCTACGAATTAGAAGTTAACTTCACGGCTGAAAGAAGTGTTGCTTATTATGCCGCCTAAATATACTTGCCTCCATATTCTTGAGTAGTACCAACAGTCACTAACCCCAGTTCCCAATTAATATTGTGGGATAGTAATAATGGAATACCCTTAGAGTTATGAGTATAGGTATTAGACTGGGGTAGGCTTGTTATGTCAGCAAGGAAGGCTGTTTATGGCCTACAAGATCCAATTTGGCTTCAGAAAGGTTGAATAGACTATATCTCACAACCTGGCCTGTTCCTTGACTATACTGACCACCTGCAATATATTACCCAGTATGGTATTTTGGTGACTAGAAGGAAAAATGCAAATTAGAAATAGCAATTAGTAAATGATTTTAATTAAGTCATGTATTTTAGATTTGCAAGTTATAAGGGCAGCACCTGAAAAAATTGTAACAAAAGAAGACCTGGAGAAGAATATAGAGATAATACTCACAGAGACAGAAACACTGAGATTTTTTGACTTGCCCACAGTCATGGTCTCTGTAGAATCTGAAGAAGCTGAGAAAGTAACGTATGTATGGTTCAGTTGTCTACATTGTTTCTGTAATTCAAATGCTAAGCCAAGCGTTCTTATCCTTGTTTCTGTGAAGGGTTCTTGAGGATTCCAGGATATACACTGGGGGGTTTGGGGGGAAATTGTATATTCCCTACAAAATTATATACAAAGTTATATAAGTGCCATGCGAACTTATATGGAAGGTAAATGTTTATGTTGTATGTAAATTTTTCTAGAGGAAGAGCCCATAGCTTTACCATATTTTTAAATAATTAGGCGAACTTCTAAGCCAAATAACAAAATAGGCTTCTAAGTCTCTATATAGGTTTTAATTATTTTTACTTTTATACATATATAAATCATTTTCAATTTAAAAAGAAATAACTGATACTTTTATAGTAATAGCCAAAACCGCAATTACTTTTGCACTAACCTAATATTTAAAACTTAGGAAGGGAAAATATGGGTAAATAAATGAATTTACTATATTAGAGAAGTTTTCCTTTTCTCTTTATTAATGAATATAAATAGAGTTTGTTTTGGTCTCAAGTATTTTGACAGTCTGTTGTTAGGCAGATACACATTTAAGGACTGTTATGTTTTCATGAAGAATTTACCCCTTTTTCATTTTGTACTATCCCTCTTTATCCCTGATAATTGTTCTTGTTCCACTCTCCTCTGTCTAAAATTAATATAGTTACTATAAGTAGATTATTAATAGTTATTCTGATTATTTTACCTAAAGTATTATTTGAATAGGATTTATAGTACTAAAAACTCCATCAGTAAAATAATTTTAGGGTATTATTCCTTCTCAAAATATAAAATATTATAATATGGTTTGAACTATAAAACATAGTACATATTAGATCATGAATAACATACCTTTAAAAGCTCGTAAGAAGGAAGGGAAAGTTCCTTGTACCAAAAAAAACAAAATAGGAAAGAGGGAAAAAAGAAAGTGACAGATAATTGCTTTGAAATCAGAAAGGGAGAAATGTTGGGAAGAAATGTTAATATTAACACATGGATCTGGAGACCAGTGATGACTCTTGGGTTCTCCCAACCCTTACATTGAAAGGGCTGAAAGAGAGATTCTTGTGTTAAGCCAAGATTCTCAAAAGGAGCTCAACTGCTCCTAGGCCAGTAGAGTCAACTCCCTATTGTCAGAAGCAAACACTAATCTCAGGAGGAAAGCCTACTACCATTTTGGCTCCTAAGATTCCCTCAGATCAACTGGGTGTGGTGGCTCATGCCTATAATCCCAGCACTCTGGGAGGCCAAGGCAGGAGGATGGCTTGAGCCCTGGAGTTCGAGACCAGCCTGCAACATGGCGAGAGCCCCATCTCTACAATTTTTTTTTCTTTTTTGATTAGCCAGGCATGGTGGTACATACTTATAGTCCCAGCTGCTCAGGAGGCTGAGGTAGGAGAATCACTTGACTGATCACAGGAAGTCGTGGCTGCAGTGAGCCATGTTCACGCCATTGCGTTCCAGCCTGGTCAACTGAGAGAGACCATGTGACCATGTCTGAAAAAAAAAAAGGAAGAAGAAGATGAAGAAGAATAGGAGGGAGAGGAGGGAGAAGAAGAAGGAGAGGGAGGAGAAGGAG
Organism: Chlorocebus sabaeus; assembly: GCF_047675955.1. Lineage (NCBI taxonomy): Eukaryota > Metazoa > Chordata > Mammalia > Primates > Cercopithecidae > Chlorocebus > Chlorocebus sabaeus. Next base: position 70,036,993 of record NC_132923.1, read on the forward strand.
AGGGAGAAGAAGAAGAATTCCCTCAGGTTGAATTTGGTATAGATCCTGAAGACTATAGATAATTATATTATCAGATATAGAATATAAAATATGTGTGAAATGTTTAAACAAATAAGTGACAGAGTTAAAACGTGATTAACATTAAGAAACTGTCAGGCCGGGTGCAGTAGCTCACTCCTATAATCCCAGCACTTTGGGAGGCTGAGGCAGATGGATCACTTGAGGTCAGGAGTTTGAGACCAGCCTGGCCAACATGGTGAAACCCTGTCTCTATTAAAAATACAAAAATTAGCTGGGCATGGTGGCGGGCGCCTGTAATCCCAGCTACTCAGGAGGCTGAGGCACGAGAATTGCTTTTCCGGGAGGCGAAGGTTGCAGTGAATGGAGATCACAACACTGCACTCCAGCCTGGGCCACAGGGCAGGACTCTGTCTCAAAATAAATAAATAAACTGTCAGAAATCATGACCTGTATTTGGAAAAATATCTAAAAAGAACTTTAAAGTAGTTTATGTAATTGTTGAAAATATGCAGTAAACTGATTTAAACATTAGACATAATTGAATAGAGATTTAATGAATTAGACAGGATCTGGATAAATTATACAAAATCAAGTTTGGAGATAAAATGGGATATAAAGTGTGAAAACGAAGTTAAAAAATATGTTAACAATAGGCCACACATGGTGGCTTATGCCTGCAATCCCAGCACTTTGGGAGGCCGAGGCAGGCGGATCCCCTGAGGTCAGGTGTTTGAGGCCAACCTGGCCAACATGGTGAAACCCCGTCTCTACAAACAATACAAAAATTAGCCCAGCATGGTGGCACCCACCTGTAATCCCAGCTACTCACAGACTGAGGCAAGAGAATCGCTTGAACCCGGGAGGCAGAGGTTGCAGTGAGCCAAGATCACGCCACTGCACTGCAGCCTGGGGGACAGAGTGAGACTCTCTCTCTCAAAAAAAAAAAAAAAAAAAAAGGTGACAATAAAATAATGGTCTAACATATATGTAATCCGAGGTTCAAAAGGGGCAGAATATAAAGAATGGAGGAGAGATACCATTCAGAGAGTGGGGAAGGATTTTCCCAAACTGTTGAAAGACACCATTCCACAGAAATAGGATTAAATAAAAGTAAATATCCAAAAAGAAATGTTCTCAGTGCATTGTACTGGCATTCCAGAATACCAGATAAAAAGAGAAGATTTTAAACGTAGAAGGAAGCCAGGCACATTGGCACATACCTGCAGTCCTGGCAACTTGGGAGACTGAAGCCGGAGAATAGCTTAAGCCCAGGAGTCCAAATTCATCCTGGGCAACACAGTGAGACCACATCTCTTATTATTATTATGTATAAATAAATAGATAGATAAATAAGAGCATTGGAATTTAAAAGTAATTTCATTAAAAAATAAAAAGAGAAAAATATTTTTAAAAAACATGTCACCTACAGAGGAACAATTAAACTGACAGCATTGTTAGGGATAAAGTGTACTTCATAATGATAGAAAGGTATAGTAATCCTGAACTTGAATATTCCTAATAAAATAACATGGGCCAGGCACGGTGGCTCATGCCTGTAATCCCAGCACTTTGGGAAGACGAGGCAGGTGGATCACCTGAGGTCAGGAGTTCCTGACCAGCCTGGTCAACATGGTAAAACCTCGTGTCTACTAAAAATACAAAAATTAGCTGGATGTGGTGGCTTGTGCCAGTAGTACCAGCTTCTCAGGAGGCCGAGTCAGGAGAATCACTTGAACCTGAGAGGTGGAGGTTGCAGTGAGCTGAGTTTGCGCCACTGCACTCCAGCCGGGGTGACAGAGCAAGACTCCATCTCAATAAATTAATTAATTAATTAATTAATTAACCTGAAAACATGTGAAGCAAAAATTGGAAATTTGATACATATCCTGTTAAAGTAGGAGATTTAAACACACCTCTTAATTGTTGGTAGGTCAACCAGAGAACAAATTAGTATGGATATAGAAAATTTGAATAAAAGCTTAATGGTCAGATACAGACTTCTGCACTCAACAATTAGAGAACACATTCTCTTTCAGCACACATGCAGCATTTATAAAAAATTATCTATTCATAAGGCTACGAAGCAAGGTTCAAAAATTTCACAATAGAATCATACAAATGAAATTTTCTGGGGACAATGCAATAAAGTTAAAAATTAGTAACATAAATCTCAACTAAAACAGACACATTTACATACACATTTGGAAGTTTAAAAGCACATTTCTAAATTCCTCATGGGTCATCAAAGAAGTAATGGAAAATTTAAAAATATTCAGAACTAAAACCTACATGGAGTTAGTACTAGCATGTTATTGATAGGTACCAAAAGTAATAGGGATGTTGGGAAATAGAGTATAAAAGAGTCCTCTGGAGGTCATTTAGTGCAGTCTTTTCCTAAGGCTTTTTCTGAACTCTCACTTCACTTTTTGGTGCAAGCCACATTAATGAAAGTAATTTTAAGGAAAAGAATAATATAAAGCGATAATTTGTGTGGTGATGATTCTTATTAATGAGTTGGATACATTTTATTTTTTACAGTCAGAGGAACAAGAATTATGAAGTCCTTTGTAGAAATAGATTAGGCAATGACCTATATGTTGAAAGGATGATGCAGACTTTCAATGGAGCACCAAAGAATAAAGATGTTCAGTGTGATAAAATCATAATGGAAGATAAAGGTAATTTGTTTCATTCTGCTTGATAAACTATAATGTTCTAATATACGTTCTTTGAGTCTGTCAATCAACAAATGAATATTGAAATGTATAAAGCAAAAATAAAAATAATTTGGCCAAACTACAACAGTAGTTGGACACTGTGATCTATAACTTTCAGAATTTGACATGTTAAGTAATAAATATGTAGATTTGAATGATATAATTATTCATCTTGATTTTTATGCATGCTATGTCATAGAACTTTATACTCTTTAAAAGTTTATATAAACTGATTATTTACTATGTCACAAATAATATCAGCCATAACTATTAACATTTTAAATGTGTCAGACACTATTCTATGTCCTTCACATATATTAACTGATTTAATTTTTACAGCAACCCTATGAGGTACATACTATTATGCTTCCCCATTTTATAGATGAGGGAACAAGCAAAGAGAAGTTTGCTAACTGTTCTGCTTCTAGAGCTTGTGCACTTAACTACTATACTTACCACTTCTCAATGTGTACAAATTAACAACCCTGAGCACATTGCGTAGCCAAAATCTCTAGGATGTAGCCAAAGAAGTAATTACAAGCAAAGTTATAGTCCAATTTTTTTTTTTTTTTTTGAGGCAGAGTCTCACCCTGTCGCCCAGGCTGGAGTGCAATGGCACAATCTCGGCTCACTGCAACCTCTGCCTCCTGGGTTCAAGTGATTCTCCCCCTCAGCCTTCCAAGCAGCTGGGATTACAGGCACCCACCATCATGCTCGGTGAATTTTTGTATTTTTGTAGAGACAGGGTTTCACCATGTTGGCCAGGATGGTCTTGAACTCCTGAACTCAGGTGATCCGCCCACCTTGGCCTTCCAAAGTGCTGGGATTGCAGGCAGGAGTCACTGTGCCCAGCCGGTTATATTCTTTTTTTTTTTTTGAAACAAAGTTTCGCTCTTGTCACCAAGGCTGGAGTGCAATGGCGCGATCTTGGTTTACTGCAACCTCTGCCTCCCGGGTTCAAGCAATTCTCTTGCCTCAGCCTCCCGAGTAGCTGGGATTACAAGTGCCCGCCACCATGGCCAGCTAATTTTTGTATTTTTAGTAGAGACAGGTTTCACCATGTTGAAGGCTGGTTTTGAATGCCTGACCTCAGGTGATCCGCCCATCTTGGCCTCCCAAAGTGCTGGGATTACAGGCATGAACCACCGTGCCCAGCCACGGCTGGTTTTATTCTTAATTGCCTTTATTATGCAGCAAAACTATAAGCTAGTTTTTACAAAAGATTAACAACAAATCCCTAGCAAAAAAATTAACCATTGCTTTTAATCAAAGAATATGCATACATCTTATTGGTGAGAGCATTTACTCCCTACTCCTAATGTTTTCTTTTGCGTGGAAGAACATGAATTGATATCTTTATCTCCATCTCTTTCTATTATCTCACTCACTCCTACTTAGGAGTGGAGGTGTGACTTACTTGATTGGTAAATAACTATACATTGGGATGTATGGTTATTCCCCTGCTTTCCCTGTTCTGGTAGCCTGCTGGCAGAAAGGAGTACAAATTCTGATGGGTTTCTCCATGCTATACATTTTATAGGGGGAGGACTCAACATTGTTAGGCCTGTGGTTATCAGGCTCGTTGCTGCACATCTAAACTGTATCAGCCGATCTAAACATTATCAGTAATAAAGGTAATTTTGATCTCTGTTTTATTCCTTGTCAGTTTCTTAATTGGTGCAAACTTGGATGGACCCAGAAAAGTGAATTCCTAGATGATATTTAGTAACTTTTTCTAGTCCTTAACCAATTCATATTAAGAAACCTATTCATATTTTTTCCAAATATTAATATGTAGTAAAGGGTTTAAATATTTTTAAATGGATTACTGTATGTAACTTTAGATTTCCAATTCATATTAGGAAAACTATTCATATTTTTTTCAAAAGTGAAGGGTTTAAATGTTTTAAATGGATTACTGTATGTAAGTTTATGCTAAAATATTTGAAAATAAAAAAAGAATGATTCTTTATGGAACTCAAAGTTATCAAAACTTCCCAAGAAATAATAGAATTATACATTAACTCAAAGAAATGGGAAAATTTTACCAAAATATACCCCTTTAAAATGGCCTAGATAAAGGTCAAATTACTTTAGAGGTTTATTCTGTAAATGTGAGAATACTTTATAATATTCATGTGTATTAGGGTTCTTCAGAAAAACAGAACCAATAGAATATGTATATATATATTCATATCTAGGATTTATTTCTTTATTTTTGAGACGGAGTCTTGCTCTGTCGCCAGGCTGGAGTGCAGTGGTACAGTCTCGGCTCACTGCAACCTCTGCCTCCTGGGTTCAAGCGATTCTCCTGCCTCAGCCTCCCAAGTATCTGGGACTACAGGCGTGCCATCACACCCAGCTAATTTTTGTATTTTTAGTAGAGACGGGGTTTCACCGTGTTGGCCAGGATGGTCTCGATCTCCTGACCTCATGGTCTGCCCGCCTCGGCCACCCAAAGTGCTGGGATTACAGGAATGAGCCACTGTGCCTGGCCAATTTATAATTTATATCTAGAATTTATTTATAGAGATATTTATTACAGGGCATTGGCTTACATAATTATGGAGGCTGAGAAGTACCATGATCTGCCATATGCAAACTGGGACACAGGAAAGCTGATATGGTAGTTTGAAGCCCTGAGAGTTGAAGAGCCAATGGTATCAATTCCAGTCTACCTCTGAACACCTGAGAACCAGGAGTACTGAGGGCAGGGGATTGATGCCCCTACTGAAGTAATCAGGCAGAGAGTGAATTCAACCTTCTTCCACCTTTTAGTTCTATTCAGCCCTCAAAGTATTGGATGATGCCCACCACATTGGGGAGAACCATCTGCTTTACTCAGTCCACGAATTCAAATGCTAATTTCTTGTGAATACACCCTCAGAGATACACCCAGATACAATGTTTAACCAGCTAGCTAGGCATCCTGTGCCCAGTCAGGTTGACATATAAAGTTAACCATCACACCATGTTATTTAAATTGCTCCAAGTTATATAAATTATTAGGATATTTACTAGTTTTTAAAACAAGGTTAACAAAACATGACAAAGAAAATACAGACTAATCTCATAGATACGTGGAAAAATTAAAAATATAGTAGTACTAAATTTGAACCCTGAAGGCATTAGGAATCCCTATAGTAACAACTTATTCTAGAAGTATAAAGATTATTAAATATCAGGAAACCTATGATTCATCATTACAAAATCATATTTATAGGTTTAATGTGAAACAAGAATGGTAGATGCCAAAAAGAACAGTTGATACAGTTCAGCATTCATTCCTGATGAAATTATCTGTACAGGAATGGTATGGTTCTTCTTGATAAAATATGTAAAATAAAAAGCAAAATTTTTGCTTGCAGATGAACCACTAGAGATAATAATTGCTGTGATCCATTAAATATAAGAACCAGAAAATAGTGTCACTTATCACAGTAACTCTTCAACTTTGTTTTGGTAGTTCCAACTATTGCAGTAAGACAGCAACAGAATTAATATTTATAAAGATTCAAAAACAAATAGTCATTATTTGTAGGTGACATCAGTGTCTACTTAGCTACCTCAGGAGCATTAACTAAAAAAAAATAGTTCTAGGATAATGCAGCAAAAATGACAGAGTAGGTAATTCTGACAATGTGTCCCTCCCCAGAAATGCCCCCAAAACTGAGCAAACGCTGTCAGAATCTGTTGCATTCATGGAACAAGAACACAATGTTCTTTAAAAAAAAAAAATTCAAAGAATAAAAGGATCTTGATAGCTTAATAAAATGTTTGGAAGATAACAACAACAACAAAAAAATTCCAAGAAGTAGAGAAGAAAAACAAAGGATGGAAAATCCAAGAGAAACAATAAAATTAGAGGACCAATCCAGGAAGTTCAATAGTAAATAATGGTTCCTAAAATAGAAAATGGAGGGGAGGAGATAATTCAGTAAAACCTCTCAGACTTGAAAGTCAAAAGTTGGAAGATTGAAGGGGAACAACAAGTGCCAGCATATTACCAATTTTAAAATGTGGGGGACAGAAAATGTCCACAAACTACCAGAGAGAAAAATAAATAGGTCAGTGTAGAGAACAAGACATCAGACTGGTTGGAAACAAGAATGTAATAGAACACTGCTGATATGCTTGGCTGCATTCCCACCCAAATCTCATCTTGAATTTTAATCCCCATAATTCCTACATGTTGTGAGAGGGAAGAGGTGGAGATAATTGAATCATGGGGGTGGTTACCCTCATGTTGTTCTTGATAGTAGTGAGTTCTCATGAGATCTGATGGTTTTATAAGGGGCTGCCCCCTTTGCTCGTCATTCACTTTTCTCACCTGCTGCCATGTAAGACATGCCTTCCACCATGACTGTAAGTTTCCTGAAGCCTCCCTTGCCATGTGGAACTGTGAGCCAATTAAAATTCTTTATAAATTACCCAGTCTTGAGTATGTCTTCATAGCCACATGAAAATGGGCTAATACAACTGCCTTCAAAATTTAGAAGGTAAATAATTTCCAGTCTAGATACTACATCCAACCAAACATCAAGTATGATGATAGAATAAAGGTATTTTCATATATGCAAAGTATCAAAATAATTTACCTCTCCTGTATATTTTTTTAAGAAGTCAAGGATGTGCTCAACCAAAACTAACTGTGAAACAAAAATAGAAGACGACAGTAAAATACATTGAACAGGAGATCTGACATAGGAGTGAGGTGACAGTAGTTCCCAGAAGGATAATGACTTGATAGGCTAGGATTTCAGCTGTTCACCAAACATAGAAGGCAACCAATTTACATTAAAACTTGAGATTGACATATTGATCACTATCATAACTTAGATGCTTGCTGACATTATACAATCTCTTTAACCTGAGAACAGAATACTTAGGTATATTATCGGTCTGAATTCTTTTCTGCATCTAGCTTGCATTTACCATTCTTATTTACTCTTTTTTTTTTCTTTTTTTGAGACAGAGTCTCATTCTGTCACCCAGGCTGAAGTGCCATGGCGCAATCTCAGTTCACTGCAACCATTGCCTCCTGGGTTCAGGTGATTCTCTGCCTCACCCTCCCAAGTAGCTGGGATTACAAGCGCCTGCCATCACACCCAGCTAATTTTTGTATTTGTAGTAGAGACAGGGTTTCACTATTTTGGCCAGGCTGGTCTCAAACTCCTGACCTCAAGTGATCCACTGGCCTCAGCCTCCCAAAGTGCTGGGATGAGGCATGAGCCACCACATCCTGCCGCTTTTACCATTCTTAATCCAGTTCCTGCTTTCCTTTTCAATAGGCCTTCATAGTTAAGTTGAAGCTCAATTATGTGAAATGCCATCTTTATCATTAGTGACCATATGTATACTGTCAGGGAAAACTTACTCCTCCCTTTTTGTGAACCTTTACAGAAAGAACTTCTGCTACTTTAACACTTTTGGCCTCTGTCTATACATTATTTCCTCATTCTCAGGAAAAGAGAAGTGACTAATTTGATAAGAGAATTTAGAAGAAGGAATGAAGCTCAGTCATTTCTGGCTGAGTCACTTTTTGTTAAGTCTGTTCACTTGCAGGAAGCATGCAATCTGGGCTGTTCTTACACCTATGGAGGAAGTCTGTGCTTTTCTAGCTGTGACAATTATTGGTTAGTAATTCTCCCCTATATTCTGGAAGGAAGAATTAGGAAGTCCATTTAGTTGCAGACTTAAGGCTACACTTTTCAATTAGACTTATCAGTGATAAAGGTAATGTTTTGATCTCCATTTCTCTGATTTTTGCATCTCTTCCAGTTTCATCCAAAATCAGGCAAGGAAAAGGTACACTTTTATTGATCTGTAAAATCTTTCTGTTGTTGTTTTGAGATGTTGTTTTGTTCTGACATCCAGGCTGAAGGGCAATGACACAATCTTGGCTCACTGCAGCCTCTGCCTCCCAGGTTCGAGCGATTCTCGTGCCTCAGCCTCCTAAGTAGCTGGGATTACAGGCACGTGCCACCACACCGGGCTAATTTTTGTATTTTTATTAGAGATGGGGTTTCACCATGTTGGCCAGGCTAGTCTCAAACTCCTGACCTCAAGTGATCTGCCCGCCTCGGTCTCCCAAAGTAAAGATGGGGTTTCACTATTTTGGCTAGGCTTGGGATTGCAAGTGTGAGCCACCACACCCAGCATCCATAAAATCTTAATATTTAATTAATCTGCATCTCAATTCTTTAGTGTAAACTGTCTTTCATTATTTAAAAACTTTATTATGAAATGTATACTGCAAACAGAAGAGCGTATAATACATACATGTGTAGTGTAAAGAAAAAATCAACACCATGTACTCACCAGCCAGTTTAAGAAATAGAACATCCCCCGTTGATTAGAAGCCCCCTGTACACTGTCCTATCACAACCCTCTTTCTTCTAGCCACCTTTAACAGAAGTATCCACTCCCCTAACTTTTGGGTTGATCATTTCCTTTCTCTTTTTTGAGACAGTCTCGCTTTGTTGCCCAGGCTGGAGTGCAGTAGCACGATCTCAGCTCACTGCAACCACTGCCTCCTGGGTTCAAGCGATTCTCCTGCCTCAGCCTCCGGAGTAGCTGGGACTACAAGTGCCCGCCACCATGCACAGCTATTTTTAGTAGAAACAGGGTTTCACCATGTTGGCCAGGATGGTCTCGATCTCTTGACCTTGTGATCTGCCCGCCTCGGCCTCCCAGAGTGCTGGGATTACAGGCGTGAGCCACCGCGCCTGGCCTAGCTTGCTCTTTTAAATGTTTTTTTCTTTTATAGCAGATGCTGTAACTGAACTGCCCATATCACCTGTGCGTTACCTCTTGCTAGCAATCTCCATCTGTCGACACCTGCATTTCTTTGCCTTTTAACAACTATTTAAACATGTATTACACTGAGAAATGCTTTTAAAAAAGGCACAGTTTGGAATGCTTTTTTTCTGATACCAGTTAAAATAAGCTTTCTTTAATAGTATATAATTATAAAATTGGGAAGTCGCAATCATTCATTATTACCCATCTTTTACATAACATTAGGGCATGAATTTTGAGATTTTATTTTTAACATAAAATACAATATGTGTAGCCTTCTCAGACTGGCTCCTTTTACTAAACAATATGCACTTAAGCCTCCTCTATGTTTTTACATGGCTTAACAGCTCATTTATTTTTGTCACTGAATAATATTCCATTGGATGGGTGTACCACAGTTTGCTCATATATTCACTTATTGAAGGACATCCTGACTGCTTCAAATTTTTTATAATTTCGAATAAAACAGTTGACAACATATTATGTATTAAACATAAGTAAAGGAACATAAAAGTCTTGTTATATCATATTTGCCCAGATGCATATCACCAGGGCAGCCCTACAATGACAGACCAATGAGATTATGCTGTACAAGTGTGGGGTAGAGGGGAGGGAGGTGTGATGGTCAGAAGATATTGTGAAGATAATTTGGAGTTATCCTTAAAGCACTAAAGTGTTTGTAGATACTAATAGTGTGATGACTAAGGCTGTCTTGAGGTATCCTCATGATGTATTTCTTTGTCATTTCTATCCACTTCCTGTTATATTGTAAAATAATAGTATTTTTAAAAAATAAACAGTATATTCTTATTTAATTTTTAATTTCTTTAAAGAGAGGATCTCACTATGTTGTCTAGGCTAGAGTGCAGTGGCTATTTTCAGGTGTCATCATAGCACACTACTGCCTCTAACTCCTGACCTCAAGTGATCCTCCTGCCTCAGGTGGACCAAGTAGCTGGCACAGGCAACTGCATCAGGCAACAGTAGATATTCTTATCTTAGATTTTTCTGTGACTAGTTATCTATAAAGCTAAAATGTTGGAATTTGGTTTAAAATAATTTTTACCTTTCTGTCTCTTTATCTAGGCATAATGTCCACTGCCTGGGATTTGTATGATTCTTACAATGCTATGGAACTTTTATCTTTATCAGTAAAACCATCTGTGGTTGAGTCAAGTAGTAAAACAAATGTACTTCCTAAAGATCAGGACCAAAGATTGCCAGGGAGCACTACAGAAAAAAGTAAGATTTCATTTATTTTAGTTTTTTTGAATGACTTTAACATAGCATTTTTAATACATTCTTTTTTGGCAGTTACAATGTTTTCTTTCTGATGGACCATGAAAAGTACAACTTTTACTCAGAAATAGCACTATTACTCTATCACGTGGTCTTAGGCTTAACTGAAAGATTTACATTTTTCTTGGATATCTGTCAAGAATTTTCAGTTCGTCTCTTTCTCTAGTGCACTTAAACCCTGTTTCATACGTGTGAGTTCCATTGTTTTCTATATCCCTTTCTTTCAATTAGACTACTTATGAGAAAAAGGTATACTAGCTCTATGACAACCTAAAATGGATTTATACATTAACAACAGTGGCTCTTAATTTGGGGCTCTTTTACTTCCCCTGGGAACGTTTGGATGTCTGGAGACATTCTTGTTTTTCGTGACTGAGGGCATCTACCGGGGATACTGCAGAAAATCTTTGAGTACGCAGGACAGTCCCTGCAACAAAGAATTTTCAACCTAAAATGTCAGTACATGTACTGCCATGGTTGAGAAACCCTACACTATAACTTTAGCTTCTAGTATTTTAATTTTTAAGATGAAATGTTATAATTAAAATCAATACAAAGTTGTAACTTTCCAAATAAATTTCGCAATGTGGAAGAAGCTTTACTAAGTCTAGTTATAAGAAGTTTGCTCAATTCCACTTCTGAATAGTTTATAGTTATCTACTTTTACTTTTCCTATTCTGAAATGTTTTATCTTTTTCTTACAAAATTGTTTTACTGCATTTAGGTGATGGTCCTTATTTTAGAATAACTAAAACCTGATACATTTTTTGAAGCTTTGGCAAATTTTTTTAAATTAAATGGAAATGTTTCTACTTTCACTAATTTTGACCCAAAAACAAATGGAATATTTTCAAGTTCAGTAAATCAGTAAGTGTAAGTATTTTGAAATAACAAGTTTAAAGAGAATTAATAATTTCCAGAAAACAATTATCTTATTTATAATTGACTACATTTCCTTAGGAGACTATAGATCCCAAAGACCTTTCAACTTGTTCCTTTTTAAAAATCTCATTTACTAGTCTCTTTGAATCTTAACTTTCAATAAGTGGCCTATATTCATTCCATAGTTCTTTAAGTATGTTTATGGTCATGTAGACTAGAGTTATGTTTTACTGAAAGTTGTTTATAATGAAGAACAGTTAATTTTCTAAGAGAATAATGAAGGGGAAGAATAAATTATTTAGTATTAGTTATCACTGAAGAAACATTGTTTTTGTTAAGCACGAATGTCTATACAATAGGTTTACTTGTAGAAGCTATCAAAAACTGCTCAGAAAAATCCAGTCTTAGACTGGAAATTACATTGGGACTTCATATTAGATCTATTTCTTCCACATCATTAAGGCCATTGACCTACAAAAATGTACAAGTGCAAAATCCCCCACAAAAAATAAATCTCAATTTGTGAATCTTTCAGAGCATTTCATGTGTGTATGGGTGTGCTTTTAAAAACCAAAAGGGATAATAAAATCATATTCAATAACTACCATAGAAAATAAAGATATACTTTATTTTAGTATTATAGCCTGTCAAGGGAGTAGGGGAAACTAGAATTAGGATAAGAAAGTTAAAAAATGGAAAAAAATAGGGAACAAAGCTGAATAATCAGATTTATTGAAAATGTGAAAGAAATCCAGATGAAAACTAGGACTAGTTACCTCTGAGGTCCTTTTGACACTGAGATTTTTATAGTAGAAACAGAAAGGAAAAAAAATTAAATATGGTCCATATTTGATTTAAGAAATATTTTTATTTCATTTAAACTTTGAATGTATTATACAAGTTGCATTTAACCTTCTATTTATCATACTCAAGGGGAGAAAAAGTCCAATAATATTTACCTTTGAATGTAAGACCATATCTCAGTTGATAGAGAAAAATGATTTTTCTTCTGAAATAGTGCTGTAGGTTTAGAAAATTGGTTAATAGAGTTTTCTAGTACAGTTTTAGATTTACAGAAAAATTAAGCACATAGTACCAAGAGATCCATAAAATCCCTTCATCTCTCTACTTTCTGTGCACAGTGGCCCCTATTATTAATATTTTGCATTAATGTGGTATATTTGTTACACCTGGTGAACCAATGTTGATATGTTATCATTAATTAAAATCCATAGCTTACATTAAGTTCCATGCTTTGTGTTGTATAGTTCTTTGTATTTTAACAAATGCATAATGGCATGTTTCTACCATTACAGTTTTATACAGCAAAAAATTAATAGTTTCACTGTCCTAAATATCCCCTGTGGACCACCTATTCATCATTTCTTCTTTCTCTTGTACCCTTGATAGTCACTGATATTTTTATTTTTATTGTCTTTATAGTTTCGTCTTTTCCAAATTGTCATATAGTTGAAGTCATACAATATGTGTAGCCTTCTCAGACTAGCTCCTTTTACTAAACAATATGCACTTAAGCCTCCTCTATGTTTTTTCATGGCTTGACAGCTCATTTATTTTTGTCACTGAATAATATTCCATTGGATGGGTGTACCACAGTTTGTTTATATATTCACTTATTGAAGGACATCTTGGCTGCTTCAAATTTTTTGTAATTTCGAATAAAACCGTTACAAACATTCATGTGCAGGTTTTTGTGTGGACGTAAGTTTTCAACTCATTTGAGTAAATATCTAGGAGCACAATTGCTGGATCATACAGTGAGACTATCCCTAGCCTTTTACGAAACTACCAACTATCTTCCAAAGTGGTTGTACTATTTTGCATTACATTAGCAATGAGTGAGCTTTCCTGTTTCTCATTCTTGCCAGCATTTGGTATTGTTAGTTTTTTTGGATTGTAGCCACTCAAATATGTATGTAGTGGTAGCTCATTATTGTTTTAATTTACAACCCCCTAATGTGATATTGAGCATCTTTATATCTTTTTTGGTGAGATATCTATGTGGATGTTTTGCCCTTTTAAAAATTTGGCTGTTTGTTTTCTTATTGAGTTTTAAGGGTCCTGTGTACAATTTAGTTCTTCATCAGATACATGTACGTACTTTCTCCTTGTCTGTGACTTGTCTCTTCATTTTTATTAGCAGGGTTTTTCATAGATGAGAAATTTTTAATTTAAATGAAGTCTAATTTATTGATTTTTTTTCTTTTTTACATTGGGTTTTTGATGCTATATCTAAAAACTTATCACAATTTTTTCCTGTATGAGAAGGGATATCCTAATCTTCTTAGGGGGAAAGTTTTCAGTTTCTCACCATGATGTATGATGTTAATTGTAGGTTTTATATAGCTGTTCCTTAGCAAGTTCAGGAAGTTCCCTTCTCTTCCTAATTTGCTGAGAGTTTTTATCATGAATGTGCAATGGATTTTTCTGTATCTATTGATATATTTTTCTTTTTATATATCAATAGATTATATAAAAAGCTTGTCGATGTGATGGATTACATTAATTGGATCCTGAATGTTGAACCAGCTTTGCATACCTTGAAAAAACTTCATTTGATTATGTTGTATAATTCTTTTTATACATTGGTGGATTCTATTTGCTAATATTTTATTGAGGATTTTTGCATTATTTCCTTTCTTTTTTTTTTTTTTTTTTTTGAGATGGAGTCTTTCTCTGTTGCCCAGGCTGGAGTGCTGTGGCCCCGTCTCTGCTCACTGCAAGCCCTGCCTCCTGGGTTCACGCCATTCTCCTGCCTCAACCTCCCGAGTAGCTGGGAGTACAGGCACCCGCCACCACGCCCGGCTAATTTTTTTGTATTATTTTTTAGTAGAGACGGGGTTTCACCATGTTAGCCAGGATGGTCTCGATCTCCTGCCCTCATGATCCACCCGCCTCGTCTTCCCAAAGTGCTGGAATTACAGGCGTGAGCCACTGCGCCCAGCCAAGTTTTGCATTATTTTCATGTGAGACATTGTTCTGTAATTTTCCTTTCTTGTAATGTCTTCATCTGGTTTTGGAGTTAGGGTAATGCTAGCCTAATAAAAAGAATTGGAAAGTATTTTCTCTTCACCAATTTTCTGGAATAGATTGTATAAAAATGATATTTTTACCTTAAGTGTTTGGTAGGATTCACCAGTGAAAGCATGATGCTTTCTATTTTGGAAAGTTATTAATTATTGACTCAGCTTCTTTAATAGATATAGGGCTATTCAGATTATCCATTTTTCCTTGAGTGAGCTTTGGTAGTTTGTGCCTTTTAAGGAATTGTTCCATTTCAAGCTAAGTTATACATTCTGTGGGCAGAAGGTCGGGTGCGGTGGCTCACACCTGTAATCCCAGCACTTTGGGAAGCTGAGGTGGGCAGATCACCTGAGGTCAGGAGTTCGAGACCAGTCTGACCAACATGGAAAAACCCCGTCTGTACTAAAAATACAAAATTAGCTGGGCGTTGTGGTTCATGCCTGTAATCCCAGCTACTCAGGAGGCTGAGGCAGGAGAATCACTTGAACCTGGGAGGCAGAGGTTGCAGGGAGCCAAGATCGTGCCATTGTACTCCAGTCTGGGCAACAAGAGTGAAACTCCATCTCAAAAAAAAAGAAAAATGTGTGGGCAGAGTCTTTAACATTATTTCTTTATTATTCTCTTAGGTCCATGGAATCAGTAGTGATGACACCTTCCATTTCTCATACTGGCAATTTTAAATATTCTTTCTGTTTTTCTTGGTTAGCCTGGCTAAAAATTATGGATTTTACTGATATTTTCAAAGAACTAACTTTGGGTTTTATTAATTTTCTCTAATGATTTTTTGTTTTTGATGTCATTGGTTTCAAACTTTTCTTTTTTTTCCTGCTTGCTTTAGGTTTATGTTTATTTTCTTTCTCTAGTGTCCTAAGGTGGAAGCTTATATTACTGATTTTAGATCTGTCTTCTTTTCCAATACATGTATTCAATGTTAAAATTTTTCTCTAAGAACTGTTTTTGCTGTACCACACAAATTTTGATAAGTTGTATTTTCCTTTTCATTTAGTCAAAATATTTTAAAATTTCATTTGAGACGTCTTCTTTGACCTATTTGTTATTTATAAATATTTTGTTTAATCTCCAAATATTTTGGGATTGTCCAACTATCTTTCTGTTATTTAATTCTAATTTAATTCCTTTGTATTCTGAGACTATATGTGATTTCTATTCTTTTAAATTTTTCAAAACATGTTTTATGACCCAGAATATAGTCTATCTTGGTAAATGCGCCATGTGAGCGTGAGAAAAATGTTTATTTGTTGATAATGAATTAACTATTTTATAAATGTTATTTAGATTCAGTTGATTGCTGGTGATATTCAAGTATATCTGGCCAGGTGCAGTGGCTCCCCCTGTAATCCCAGCACTTTGGGAGGCTGAGATGGGCGGATCACCTGAGGTCAGGAGTTCAAGACTGGCCTGGTCAACATGGCAAAACCCCGTCTCTACTAAAAATACAAAAATTAGCTGGGTTTGGTGGTGGGCGCCCTTTGTCCCAGCTACTTGGGAGGGTGAGGCAGGAGAATTGCTTGAACGCGGAAGGTGGAGATAGCAATGAGCCCAGATCACGCCATTGCACTCCAGCTGGGGCAACCAAGAGTGAAACTCTGTCTCAAAACAACAGCAGCAACAACAACAACAACTAACCTATATCTTTACTGATTTTCTGTCTGTTGATCTGTTAATTACTGATATAGAGGAGTAAGTCTCCAACTATAATAATGGACTTGTCCTTTCAGCTCTATCAGAGGGCTTTACATATTTTGTAGTCTTGTTTTTTGCACCATAGACATTTAAGATTATTATGTCTTCTTGGAGAATTCACCCATGTTTCATATGTAATGCCCCTCTTTATCGCTGATAATTTACTTTGTTCTGAAGTCTGCTTCATCTGTAATTAAATGTAGCTACTCCAACTTCTTTGATTAGTGTGTAGGTAGTATATCTTTCTCATTTCTTTAATTTTATTCTATTTATATCTTTCTATTGAAAGCAGACAACATTGTTTTAAAGTGTAGGTTTTGTTCTTATTGAGGTATGGCAAAACCAACAGATCAGGAGATGATTGCCATTGCAAAGATAGCTTATTGTTATACTCACAGATCTCAAGAGAAGGAGATATTTCATGCCATGAACTACTTATATGAGTACCAGAGTTGGTCAGAAGGCAGAGAGTGATGGGGAAAACATGGGCAAGAGCCTTTATTGTGGCTACTAGGGAAAGGAATGGTGAGGCAAAGTAGGCAAGTTTAGGATTGGCTAGTTTGAGTAATTTCAGTGGGCTCTGGGGTTTAGTGCATATTCCTAGTTGTCTTGTAGCTGGCCCTGGGAGAATTAGGGCAAGGGAATAGTGACTGAGTGGGAAAGCTCTGTTAAGGAGGCAGTTGGGTTATGGTCTCTGGTTGATTGGTTTGCATATGAAAGGTATGCTATCAGGTGAATCCTTCACTATCTTTAGGAATTGGCTAATGCTAGTGGGGGCAGTTCCTGCAGGGTTAGCAAGGCCCCAGGATATCAAAGCATTAAGTACAAAGAGAATTGATACCTTTACTGTATTAAGTCTTTCAATCTGTGAACATGGAGTGTGTCTCCATTTATTTAGATCTTTGAGCTTTTTTAATTTTCATTTTTATTTATGTACTTATTTTGAGACAGAGTCTTGCTCTGCCACCCAGGTTGGAGTACAGTGGCGTGATTTTGGCTCACTTCAATCTCTGCCTCCTATTGGGTTCAAGCCATTCTCCTTCCTCGGCTCCCGAATAGCTGGGATTACAGGTGCACACCACCACACCTGGCTAATTTTTGTATTCTTAATAGTGATGGGGTTTCACCATGTTGGCCAGGCTGGTCTTGAACTCCTGATCTCAGGTGATCTGCCTGCCTCTGCCTCCCAAAGTGCTGGAATTACAGGCGTGAGCCACTGCACCCAGCCAAGATCTTCCTTAACCTTTTTTAAATCATCATTTTGTAGTTTTCAGCATTCAAGCCCTGTGCATGTTTTGATAGATTTACACATAAGTATTTTTTTTTAAGCAATTGCACATAGTATTCTGTTTGTTTTGTTTGAGATAGGGTCTTGGTATGTCACTCAGGCTGGAATGCAGCAGCACAATCATGGCTCACTGCAGCCTCAACCTCCCAGGCTCATGCAATTCTCCTACCTCAGCTTCCCAAGTACCTGGGACTACAGGTGTTTACCACCACACTCAGCTAATTTTTAAATTTTTGTAGACACGAGGTCTCACTATGTTGCCCAGGCTGTTCTTGAACTCCTGAGGTCAACTGATCCTCTTGCCTTGGCCTTTCAAAGTGCTGGGGTTATAGGCATGAGCCACTGCACCCAGACAGTATTGTGTTTTTAATTTGGTGTCTGCCTGTTTATTGGTAGTATTTAGAAATACAATAGATTCTTGTATGTTTTTCTTGTATGCGGTAACCTTGCTGAATACGCACATCAGTTCTAAGAGAATTTTTGTATTCCTTGGGATTTTCAACATACACAATCATGTCAACTGCATTTAGGGACAGTATCATTTTTTTTTTTCTGTCTGATCTGCATGCCTTTTATTTCCTTTTTTTGACTTTATTGCTCTGCTAGAACTTCTGTCACTATATTGAATAAGAGTGGTGACAGCAGACATTCTTGCCTTTGTTCTTGATTGTAAGAAACAATTCAGTCTTTCACCATTAAGTATAATGTTACCAGTCGTTTTTTGTAGATGGTCTTTTTCAAGTGGAGGGACATCCTTGTCTTAGTCAGTTTGGGCTGCTGCAACAAAGTACCCTAGGCTTGGAAGTTTATAAATAACAGAAATTTATTTTTCGTGGTTCTAGAGACTAGAAGTTCGAGATCAGAATGCCAGAATGGTTGGGTTCTGGTGTGGGACACTTGTTGTAAATTTGTTTAATATAGTTGCTCCCTTGTCATTCACTTTTAGGTGTGACATAAGTTGTTTGAAACTGTGTTGTACCCCCATCACCTTTAGCCTAGTTAAAACATAAAACTTTGCTATGTGATTGTGTGCCATAGAGCCCACTTGTTCCTCATCTCACAGGCCTAAAACTCAATATACCCTACAGCTGCTGACCATGATAAAACATAATGGTCAACACTAGAATCATGTAAGTTCCCTGACTCAGGCATGTTTTCTTTAAGCTCGTCAATCCATAAACCTGTGGGAAAGCCTAAGGGGTAATGCCTATGAGGCATAGTTCTGCATGTCTTCTCTCTTTCTCACTCCCTTCCTGGTGATTGAATTCTTTGCCTCCTCTGTGCTTCTCATCAGCTTCTTGTTAGGAGAATAATAACCAGTAATGTCTCTGAGACCTGTGAGTAACACATTTTTGCTGTTTTGTGCATTTTGGTTTCACTTCCTCATGGTGTCTCACATGACCAACACACCTGAATTTATCATTCCTCCTGGTCAGGGCCCTTCTAGAGAGTAGCTATCTTGGCCTATAGCTACTTGACTAAGAGAACTCAAGACCAAATTAGAAAGAAGTTGTAACAATAAAAATCACAACAACCCTCTTCCATGTTGCAGATTGCTAACTTCTTGTATCCTTACATGGCAGACACAGAGCAAAAGAGCTCTCTGGGGGTAACTTTTTCAGGACACTAATCTCATTCATGAGGGCTCCACTCTCATGACTTAATTATCTCCCAAAGGTCCTACCTCCTAATCACTATTACATTGGGGGTTAGAAAATCAACACATGAGTTTATAGGGACACAATCATTCTGTCCATAATACCCTGCTTGTTTCTATTTTTCTGAGAGATTTTTTTTTTCATAAATGGTTGATTTGTCAAGTGACATTGGCCTAAATGTAATGGATTACTTTGATTGATTTTTTAACATTGAAGAACTCTTTCATCCTAGAATAAACTTCAATTGGTCATCATGTATAATAATTCTTTTTATATATTGCTGAATTCTGTGTTGTAATATTTTGCTAAGGATTTTTATGTTGATGTTGATGAGAGATAATATAGCTTTCTTTTTTGTACTTTGTCTCACTTTGTTATAATAGTTTCATAAAATGAATAAGCAAGTATTCTTTCCTTTTCTATTTTTGGAAGAGGTTGGGTAGAATTAGTGATAATTCTTCTTTAAGTTTCTGGTCGAATTCTTTAGTGAAATCATCCATCTTTGGTGATTTTTTGTGGGTGAGTTTTTTAAACTACAAATTTAATTTTCTTAATATTCAAATTATATTATTAATATTATAATATAATTTGTAATAGTTTTTTTAAATAATTGGTTTATTTTATCTAAGTTGTGAGATTTATCTGATGTAGAGTTGTTTGTTGTTATCACTTTGATGTCTGTAGGATCTGTAGTATCTGCTATTTTACTCCTGATTTTGGTAATTTATTTCTTCTCTCTTTTTTTCTTTGTCAGTCTGATGGAACATTGTTAATTTTGTTAATCTTGTCAAGGAACCAATTCTTTATTTCACTGACTTGTTTCTAATTTCATTTACTTCTCTTCTATTTTCTTCTCATTGCTTTAAGTTTATTTTGCTCTTTTTTCTCTTCTTTTTTCTTGAATTGGGAACTTAGATTATTGACTTGACTTTCCTTCTTTTCTAATGTATACATTTAATGCTGTAAATTTTCCTATCAGTGCTGCTTTATCTGTATTCCACAAATTTTGACATGTTGTGTTTTATTTTCATTATTACATATATTTTTTATTTCCCTTGAGACTTCCTCTTTGACACAGATTATTTAGAGCATTTTTTTTTTTTTTAAGATTCTAAGTGTTTGGAGAGCTTCCTGTTATCTTTCCATTATTGATTTCTAGCTTGATTCCACTGTGACTGGAGAAGACACTATGATTTCTCTTCTTTTAACACACTATGATTTCTCTTCTTTTAAATTTGTCAAGGTTTGTTATATGACCTAGAATGTGTATTCTGCTGTTATTAGGTGGAATATTATATAAATGTTAGTTACATCTTTTTAGTTGATGATGTTGAGTTCATATATACCCTTGCTGATTTTCTATCTCTTTATTCCATCAAAATTTTATGTGACCATTATTTCTCTTTTCAGTTCTAATAATTTTTACTTTACATATTTTATAGCCTTTTTTTTGTTTTTTTTTTTTTGCATAAACACTAATTATTGCTATGTCTTCTCGGTACAATCATA
Source organism: Chlorocebus sabaeus (assembly GCF_047675955.1). NCBI lineage: Eukaryota > Metazoa > Chordata > Mammalia > Primates > Cercopithecidae > Chlorocebus > Chlorocebus sabaeus. The sequence goes on from NC_132923.1 coordinate 70,057,917, forward strand.
ACATAATGTTGCTATATATCCCTGGTAATTTTCTTTACTCTGAAGTCAACTTTATATGATGTTGATATCGCCCCTCCTGCTTTCTTTTGGTTAATGTTTGCCTGCTATATCTTTTTTTATTTGTTTACTTTCAACCTATCTATATTGTATATTTGAAATAAATTTATTTTAGACATCATATGTTTGAGTCATGTTTTTAATCCAATTTTTTTTTGCCAGTCTTTATCTCTAAATTGGTATAGGTAGACCATTTGTATTTAATGTTTTATTGGCATGTTAGCCTTTAAGTCTGCTGTTCTTTTCTGCTTATTCTATCTTATCTATCTTATGTTTCTCTCTTCTTCCTGCTTTCTTGCTGCTTTCTCAAACAATTTTTTAAATTCTGCTTTAATTTACCTGTAGTGTTTTGAGTTTATGTGCAACTTTTTTATTATTTACTTTATGTATTCCATTATGCATACACAATAGTCCATAGATGTTGACATTTTACCAGTTCAAGTAAAGTATAGAAAACTTACCTCCCTTTAGATTCCACCCCCATTTATATTTGCCTTAAATATTTCTTCTAAGTATTTAGAAAGACATTTAGATATATAAACATTTAATATTTAGACATTTAAAACTATATCAGACAATGTAATAATTTTTGCTTCAACTGTCAAACATAATTAAGAAAACTCAAAAGAATAAGAAAAGTATATTCTATTTATCCTTATTTTCTCTCTTCCCATTGTTGGTTTTTCCTTTCAGATGTTCTAAACTTCCTTTCTTATTTTCTTCCTGTTTAGAGAATTGCTTTTAGCCATTCTTTAGGGGAGACTTTATTTATTTGTTTATTTATTTATTTATTTGAGACAAATTCTTAGTATTCCTTCATCTGAGAATACAATATCTTAATTTCCTCTTTATTCCTATAGGATAATTCACTGGGTGTAGAATTATTCCCATAGGAAAATTCGCTGGGTATAGAATTCTGCATTGACCATTCTTTCCACTCAGAACCCCAAGAATGTGTACCACTTTTTTCTGGCCTCCAGGGTTTCCAGTGAGAAATCTGCTGCTATTCAAATTATTTTCCCCTAAAAATAAGGTGTCATTTCTCTCTTGCTGCTTTCTAGAATTTTTTTTTTTTTTGGTCATCTGTTTTTAGAAATTTTAGTATGGTGCATCTTGGTGTGCATTTCTTTATCTTCATTGTGATTTATTCATTTCTTGAATATATTTGTTGTCCTTTGCCAAATTTTGGAAGTTTTCAGCTATTATTTCTTTAAGTACTTTTTCAGGCCCACGCCATTTCTCCAATCCTTGGATGATAATGATTTGAATGGTACATATGTTGTTATGGTTGCAGAGGTTCTTGAGACTCTTCATTTTTTTCAGACTTTTCTATCTGTTTTAAAGATTGGGTTATTTCCATTGTTCTCTCTTCCAGTTTACTGATTTATTTTTCTTCCATTCTGCTGTAGAGCCCATCCACTGAGTTTTAAATTTTAGTTATGTTTTTCACTCCTAAAATTTCCAGTTGGTTCTTCTTTTCATTTGCTAAGACTTTCTATTCATTAGCTGATACTTTCTATCCCTTTGATGATACTTTCTATTTTTTCATTTGTTTCAAGTGTGTTCATAAATAACTTGTTGAAGGATTTTTATGATGCTTGCTTTAAACTCTTTGTCAGATAATTGTAACATTGATGTTGGTGTATAGAGAATTTTTCCATTCAAGTTAAGATTTTCTTGGTTCTTGCTATGCTGAGTGACTTTCAATTGAAACCTGGACATTTGGGGTATTGTAAGAGTCTGAATCTTTTCTAAACTTCCGTTTAAACAGGCTTTGTTTGACACTGTTCTGGCCGGGGAAAGTGGGAGTCACTGCCTGATTATTTCCAGGTGGGGGTAGAAGTCTACATTTGCCACTTGACCTCCAGTGACATCAGGGGAAGTGGTGTCTTCATTACCATGGGGAAGTGATAGGAGCTCCAGTTTCCATTGACAACACCATGGCTAGGAGATATAGGAATGCTTCATTAGTGCCATACATGTGGCCTACACTGACACTACACAGTGGGGGTTGTTCTCATTGCTGCTGGGGAGTGTTAAAAGTTTTGACTCTTCACCAGTCCAACTCTGACTACTCCAATGGGAAGAGGGAGGTATACTTCGTTACTACTGGATAGGCTGGAATTCCAGGCTCCCCAGCTGATCTCCACTGACACTGTAGGAAGGGGACCACTATCATTATGTTTGGTAGGGATGAAAGTCCTGCCTGCCTGCTGGGCCTTCTCTGACACCATACACAGTGAAAAGTCAGGGATTTGGGATGCCTTGTTACAGCCTAGTGAGGATGGAAGACTAGGCTCCCACTTAGCCTTTGTCACATGGGTGGGGCTACAGTTTTTTCTGTGCTTGGCTGGAGTAGAATGACTGCCATCTAAAAGCTTTCTTTCTTTCAAGGCTACGCTTTTCCTGGTCCTTTGGCTAAAGAGAGGAGGCTTCTTTTGGGGACTTTTTCTTGCTTGTGCCCATCAATGTTCCCAGGTTGCTGACTTCTTCAGCTCCATATCTGGAATATATGAGGCAAAAAGAATACCCATTCCTTCTCTTCACCTTTCAAAGACTGCTTATGTTTGTTGTTTTCTAAAATTTCCTGTGTTTTTAGTTGAATTTAATAGGAGGAATAAGGAGAAGTACGCTCCCTCTATCTATAAAGGTAAAGAAGGAAGAGTTTCCTTCATTCTTTTTTTAAAATAAGAGTTTACTAAGTAGTGTGGTAGGCAGAACAATAGTCCTGCAAATTTGTGCACACCCCAATCCCTGGAACCTGTGAATGTGTTATCTAACATGACAAAAGAGATTTTCCGGATATGATTACAACGGGGATCTTCAGATGGAAAGATTATTCTGGATAATCTTATTGGGCCCAATCTAATCACATGGGGTACTAAAAAGTAAAAGACCTTTTCCAGCTGTGATCTGGGAGAGAGATGTGATGACAGAAGAAGGTCAGCAGGAATGCAATCAATGTTGCTGTCTTTGAAGATGAAGGAAAGATTGTGGTGTCCCCCAGAAACTGAAAAAATCAAGGAAATAAATTCTCCTTTAGAACCTTCAGAAAGGAACAAAGCCCTATCAACTTCTTGGTTTTAGCTCAGTGACATCTGTTAGGCCTCTAATCTACTGAACTATAAGATAAATTTGCATTGTTTTAAGCCACTGTGATTTGTTACAGCAGCAGTAGAAAACTTAATACAATAGTATAGTATTTCTATATAGCAATAATCAAATCAGACCTTTTTCTGAAGACTGATCATCTTATTTCAACTTGAATTTTAAAAGAATAAAGATAAAAATTACCTCAGGAGGTTATCATTGCCTATGTTCTGAAAAATAGTACAGTTTTTGAGGGTTAAGAATTTCAGGCTGGGCGCGGTGGCTCAAGCCTGTAATCCCAGCACTTTGGGAGGCTGAGACGGGTGGATCACGAGGTCAGGAGATTGAGATCATCCTGGCTAATGCGGTGAAACCGTGTCTCTACTAAAACATACAAAAAACTAGCCGGGCGAGGTGGCGGGCGCCTGTAGTCCCAGCTACTCGGGAGGCTGAGGTAGGAGAATGGCCTAAACCCGGGAGGCGGAGCTTGCAGTGAGCTGAGATCTGGCCACTGCACTCCAGCCTGGGCGACAGAGCGAGACTCTGTCTCAAAAAAAAAAAAAAAGAATTCCAAAATGCGGTATGTGCATCTTTCATGTGCTTGGTACATAAGATATTCAATAAATGCCTATTAAAGTTGTTGAAAACTGGAGGAAAATAAATACAAATGATGAAATGTCATTTAAAAAATCTTTAGAATGTATGAATCATCCATTTGAATATTTTATCATTGTATCATGTTTGTATTTTGTAGATAGTGAAACTAGTTCTCTAATGGACATAGAAAACGTAATTCTGGCAAAAATCCATGAAGATGAGGAAGACCACTCAGATGCAATATTAAAATCTGACAAATTTCATCAGGACTTATTTTTTATGGAACGAGTTCTAATGGAAAATATATTTCAGCCAAAACTTGCAGCTTATCGTCAGCTTCCTGTTTTAAAAGGTATTAAAAAAAATAAACATGTTTAGGCTGGGTGCAGTTGCTTATGCTTATGATCCCAGTACTTAGGGAGGCTGAGGAAGAGGATTGCTTGGGCCCAGGAGTTCAAGGTTTTAGGAAGCTATGATCATGCCACTGCACTCCCGCCTTGGTGACAGAGCAAGACCTTGTCTCTTAAAAAAAGAAAAAGAAGATATTATGTTTAGACAAACTCAAACAATTTTTAAAATGTAAGGGTTTTAGTATATATTTCTAAATGTAATCTCCAGGTTGAGTTATCATTATCAGAGGACATGTTTCTAAAGCTTTCAGCCCTAAATGTATGAATAGCACTAGAGTCCAGACTAGGATGCCCACAGAAGCAGATTGTCTCAGATTCAAAACTTCCTAAGCATCTATAGCTCTTGGTTCTCCCTTATTCCTGCATTCAATTACTTATTCATTTTTACAGTATCTCTCATATTCAACCTCTTCTTTTCCATTATCGTTGTTACTTTCTAGGTTCTTACTTTTGTTACTACTCCCAAATCTATTGCAGGGGCATTTTTCCTGTTCTTATTGCTGCAAATCCTATCTCATATGATAACAGAATATTTTAAAGGATTTTAGAGATTATCTTAATCAACCTTCGTCATGTATTAAAAAATACATGAATGAAGAAAATGAAGGCTATAGAAACTGTGTGAGGTTAATAGTAAGTAGAAAAGCTAGGCATTCAACCACCTCAAGTTCTATTTCTGCTATATCAGCGCACTTTGCTTATGTATCCTAAACCACTCAAAAAACCTTCAATGTTTTCCCATTGCCTAGAATAAATTACAAAGCTCAAAGTGTATCATTCAAAAGATATCTGCAATATGGCCACAGATTACTTTGTATTATCATATTGCTTTGGAGACTCTAAAAGTTAGCTATATTTAGACTTATCTGGTAGTCCTCAAATAGAACCTACATTTTCCTGCCTTAGTACTTCTAGTTGGAATTTGCTTGACAGTCTATCCCCACCCCATGCTTGCCTATTGTATTCCCAGCTTTCAAATATGGATTAAGGAAACTTCCTTTATGAAATTTATCTTGATTCTTCAAGTCAAAATTAATCTATATGGTTACATTTGAAAAGAAAAAGGTTACAGAATAGTATGTGTGACAAATGGTTGTAAATCTTTTTGCCTGCATGCATCTAGAAGAATATTGAAAAACTGTGTTCCTTGTCTCACATTAGGTTGATATTTAAACATTTTAATCACTTATATATATATGTATTTTTCATCCTATATTTAAAGAGTTGTAAGGTTGTAATTCACATAGTACTGTGTATATTGACATTTACAAAACAAAATGTAAATGTAACAATGTAAATGTTACTGTTGGCACATCACTTCTTTCAACACATCTAAGAAATAAAAATACTCTAGCAAATGTTTTAATGAGGTAAGATTTATATACAATGAAATATATATTTTAAATTATATATAAAAATACATTTTGAAAATGTATAAACTGGAGTTACCAATACCTTAATCAAGGTGGAGGACCTGTCTATTAACCCTAAGAGTTACCTTGTGCAGTTTTCCAAGTAAACCTTAACCCCACTCCCCAACCCCCACCACACACACACACACACAGGCATTGCTCTGATTTCCATCAATATAGATTAACTTTCCCTATTCTGGTATGTCATATCATATAAGTGGGTTCATAAAGTAAGTATTCTTTTGAATCTGGCTTCTTGCATTCAATATCAATGTTTTTGAGATCTCCTAGGTTGATGCGTGTATAAGTAGTTCATTTTTTTCCCCAAGTAATGCTGTAGTATATGAATATACCATAATGATTTGTTTATCCATTCACATGTTGAGGGACACTTGCATATTTTCAGTCTGGAGATATTCAGAGTAAAGCTGGTATGAACATTTTTGTGTGAGCCTTTTGGTAAATGGATGTTTTAATTTTTTCTGTGAAAATACCTACAAATGGGATTATTGGATTACTGGGTAGATGTTTAACATTTTAAGAAACAGTAAAATACTTTTCCAAAGTGGTTATACCATCTTATACTCGCACAGCAATGTGTAAGAGTCTCAGTTGCTCCACATTCTTTATAACACCTGATGTTGGCAATCCTTTTAGTGTTGTTCTAAAAACTGAGTTCTTGTTTATGTGGCTTATTTTGGTCACTTGAATATCTTCTGTTTACTGTTTGGTCAAGTCTCTTACCAATTTTAAAGTTGAGTTGCCTTTTTTAAAAAAATTTTTAAAAAATTTTTCTTCTTCTTTTTTTTTTGAGATGGAGTTTCACTCTGTCACCCAGGCTGGAGTGTAAAGGCACAATCTTGGCTCACTGCAACCTCCACCTCCTGGGTTCCAGTGATTCCTGCCTCAGCCTCCCAAGTAGCTGGGATTACAGGTACCCACCACCATGCCCGGCTAATTTTTGTAGTTTAGTAGAGACTGGGTTTCACCGTGTTGGTCAGGCTGGTCTCAAACTCCTGATCTCAGATGATCCACCCTCTTCAGCCTCCCAAAGTGCTGGGATTACAGGGCATGAGCCACCGTGCCCAGCCTGAATTGTCTTTTAAAAATTCAAGTTGTCGGGAGGCTGAGGCAGGAGAATGGCGTGAACCCGGGAGGCAGAGCTTGCAGTGAGCTGAGATCCGGCCACTACACTCCAGCCTGGGCTACAGAGCCAGACTCCGTCTCAAAAAAAAAAAAAAAAAAATTCAAGTTGTAAGAGCTTATTTTTATATACTTTGGACACAAACCTTTTGTCAGTTACATATTTTGCAAATATTTAAGTCTATGGATTGCCAATTTAGTTTCTTAAAAATTTTTTGATGAACAGAAGTTTATTTTTGCGAAATCTAATCTGTCAATTTTTTCTTTTGTAATTAATTCTTTCCATGAGCTCTCTAAAAAATCTTTGCCTGCCGCAAGTTTGCAAATTTGTACATCCCAGTTTTCTTATAGAAGCTGTATAGATTTAGCTTTTATGTTTAGGTCTACTATCTATATTGGATTGTTTGTTTATTTATTTGTTTATTTTTTGAGACAGGGTCTCACTCTGTGGCCCAGACTGGAGTGCAATGGCCCTGTCTCAGTTCACCGCAACTTCCTCCTCCCAGGCTCAAGGGATTCTCCCACCTCAGCCTCCCTAATAGCTGGGATTACAGGTGCACACCACTACTGCCCGGCTAATTTTTGTATTTTTAGTAGAGACGGGGTTTCACCATGTTGGCCAGGCTGATCTTGAACTCCTGACCTCAAATGATCCATCCAACTCGGCCTCCCAAAGTGCTGAGATTACAGGTGTGAGCCACTGCGTCTGGCCTATTTTTATTTTTAACAAATTTATGATGTTACAAGATAAATATATAGTAAAAAGGTCATTATAGTGAAGCACATTAACATATCTATCATGTTATCTATTTTGAATTAATTTTTTTATTAATGGACTAAGTTAAGGTTTAAAGATTTTTTTTTTTTTTTTTGAATCTCCAGTTGTTTCAGCACCATTTTAAATAAGAGTTGTTCCCATTCTGGGATTATAGACATGAGCTACTGTTCCTGACTCCTTTTCTAGTTTCTTAAAATGGAAAATTGGATCATTGATTTCACATTTTTTTCTTGTCTAATATAGATATTTACTATTTCAAGACTTAGCATAAAGCGATTGTGGTCAAGATAGCATGCTATTGGCAAGAGAATAAACAAGAATATAGAACAGAACAGAATAGAGAACCTAGTAATAGATCTGCCAAAATATAGTCAGCTGATCTTTGACAAAAGAAGAAAGGCAATACAATAGAAAAAAGATAGTCTTTCAACAAATGGTACTAAATATGAACCTAGACATAGACTTTACACCTTTCACAAATATTAACTCAAATGGATCGTAGACCTGAACGTAAAATGCAAAACTATAAAATTCCTAGAAGATAACGTAGGAGAAACACTAGATGACCTTGGGTCTTACAATGACTTTTAAGATACAACACCAAATGCATGATCCATTGAGAGACATAATTGATAAGCTGGGCCTCATTAAAATCAAACACTTCTGCTCTGCAAAAGACACTGTCAAAGAGAATAAGATGACAAGTCACATACTGAAGATAATATTTTCAGAAGACATTTCTGATAAATTGCTATTATCCAAAATATACAAAGAACTCTTAAAACCAACAATAAGAAAAATAAACAACATGATTAAAAATGGGTAAAAGACCTGAAGAGATATCTCACTGAAGAAAATATACACATGTCAAAGTAGCATACAAAAAGATACTCAACATCATATTATTTTCTCTTCTTCTTGTTCTTGTTCTTCATCCTCCTCCTCCTCCAACCCCCCCCCCCCCCCCCCCCGCCTATTTTTGAGATAGGGTCTTGCTTTGTCACCCAGGCTGGAGTACAGTGGCACAGTCACGGCTCATTGTAGCCTCAGCTTCTCTGGCTCAAGCGATCCTCCTGCCTCAGCTTCTGGCTTAGCTAAGACCACAGGCATGCACCACCACACCCAGCTAATTTTAAAAAATTTTCTGTAGAGATGAGGTCTCACTTTGTTGCCCAGGCTGATCTTGAACTCCTGAACTCAAGCTCCCCTCCCATGTTGGCCTTCCAAAGTGCTGGCATTACAGGTGTGAGCCACTACACCTGACCTTTCAATATCAGATTTCATTAGGGAATTGCAAATTAAAACAACAATGAGGTATCACTGCACACTTATTAGAATGGGCAAGTCCAAAACACTGACAGCACTCAAAGCTAGTGGAGATGTGGAGCAACAAGAAGTCTCATTCATGCTGATGGGAATGCACAATGGTATATCCACTTTGGAATATTGTTTGGCCGTTTCTTATAAAACTAAACATACTCTTGTCTGGGTGTGGTGACTCATGCCTGTAATCCCAGCACTTTGGGAGGCTGAGGTGGGCAGGCCACTTGAGGACAGTAGTTCGAGACCACCCTGGCCAAAATAGTGAAACCCTGGCTCTACTAAAAAATACAAAAAATTAGCCAGGTATGGTGGCAGGTGCTTGTAGTCCCTGCTACTCATTAGGCTGAGGCATGAGAATTGCTTGAACCCAGGAGGTAGAGGTTAAAGTGAGTTAAGATGGTGCCACTGCACTCCAACCAGGACAATAGAGTGAGACTCTGTCTTCAAAAACAAAACAAAACAAACAAACAAACAAAAAACCTAAGCATACTCTTACCATACGATTTAGTAATCTGTTGATTAACTAAATGAGCTGAAAGCTGTGTCCACCCCAAACCTGCACGCGGGTATTTATAGCAGTTTTACTCATAATTGCCCCAACTTAGAAGCAACCAAGATGCCCTTCAGTAGGTGAATGGAAAAATGAACTATGATACATCCAGACAATGGAATATTATTCATCACTAAGTTATCAAGTCAGAAGCAGACCTGGAGGAAATTTGAATGCATATTACTCTGCAAATGAAGCCAATTTGAAAGGCCACATACTGTGTGATTCCAACTGTATGACATTTTGAGAAAAGGCAAAATATGGAGACAGTAAAATGATCAGTAGTTTCCAGGGATGAGGGACCAGAGAGGGATGAACAAGAAGAACACAAAAGATTTTGAGGGCAGTGAAATTACTCTATATGGTACCACAATGGCAGATACGTGTCATTATACATTTGTCAAAGCCTATAGAATATACAGTACCATGAGTGAACCCTAAACTTTAAAATGTAAAACTATGGGCTTTGAGTGATAATGATAGTAAACCAGAAGCAGTAACACATTCTTGAGGGGACTTCAGAGATTACTACCACTGTCAAGGACTTGAAATATGCAGGGATGTTGATACCCACCACATTTCTCATTCAACTCACATATGTGGCATGTGTAGAAAACAGATGGATCTTGGCCAAGTGCAGTGGCTCATGTCTGTCATCACAGCACTTTGGGAGGCTAAGACAGGAGGATTGCTTGAGGCCAGGCGTTCAAGACCAGCCTAGGCCATATAGTAAGACCTCCCCACCCCCCTCATCTCTAAAAAATGAAAATAAATAAATTTAAAAACTGATGGATCTTGGAGAATGACAGTGGATTAGTATTATAAACTTAACCAGGTGGTGACTCCAATTGCAACTGTTGTTCCATAAGAGGTTCATTAAGGAAATTAAGACACCTCCCTTGTACCTGATGCAAATGCTTTTTTTTTCCTGCAATGTCTGTTGGTAAAAAACAACCAGAAGTCATTTATTTTTAGCTGGTCAGGCCAGCAATATACCTTCACTGTCCTACTTCAGGGGTATATCAATTCTTCAACCCTGTACCATAATTTAGTCTGCAGGGCTCTTTCCCTTCAACAAGATAACACACTAGCACATTAAATGGATGATATGCTGATTGAACTTAGTAAACAGGAAGTAGACTTCAGTAAGACATTTTCCTGTCAGAGGGTGGGAAGTAAAACTGACAAGATTTCGGGGGACTTCTACCTCAGTGAAGTTTCTAGGTGTCATGTGTGTGTGGTGTGGGATATGTTGAGCTGTATCTTCTAAGGTGAAGGATAAGTTGTTGTACCTGGCATCTTTTACAACCAAAAAGAAGCACAATGCCTAGTGAGTCTCTTTACATTTTAGAGACAACATATTTGTCGTTTGGATGTGCTACACTGGCCCATTTATTAAGTAAACAGAAAAGCTGCTGGCTTTGAGTTGGAACCCAGAACAGCAGAAGACTCTGCCACAGGTCCAGGCTGCCCTTCACGGTGCTCTGCCACTTATGCCATATGATCCAGCGGATCTGATGGTGCTTGAAGTGTCAGCCATGGGTAGATAGGCTGTTTGGAGCCTTTGGCAGGTCCCTCTAGATGTAGAGGACAATGATCTTTTTATTTGATTAAACTTTAGAACCTGAACCTGAAGAGCCTGAAGATTTGTTAGAAAGTGCAAAACATGAAGAAGTAGAGGAAGAATCTAAGAAGGGGGAGGAAGAAGAAATACATGCAGAAGAATCAACAATACCCGCCAACTTGGAACGACTTTGGTCTTTTTCCTGTGACTTAACCAAAGGCCTCAATGTGAGCAGCCTTGCCTGGAATAAAACAAATCCAGTAAGTTATGAAACATTTGAACAATTCTGTTTCTACCATTGAAGGGAAATTATCAAGTTCGAATAATGAAGAATTGCTTTCCTTAGATATGGAACAAGGAATTTAAATTGACCATAACTTTGAGTTTTAGAATGCCCCTAAAACAAGTTCCAGTTTAAAAAGGGGGAAATGCAAATAGTTACAAAATAATGTTTTTCTCCTTTAATATAGTAAACATTTAATATATAAAACATTACCATTTTTATTTTAGGGGATCTACTTGGGACATGGCATTCTCTGAATTCATGTTAGATATGGATAAGTAAACTAGAGGATTGGTAGATTTATTTAATGTATAACAAAACTCATGTGCCCAAATTTATGTTAGTCTCAAAGTAGTCATATTTGGAAGTGTATACTTAATCTAGTGACCCTACAAGTGTGCAAAATAATTTTGAGATTCCTTAAAATACTGTTACCACTGATATTAGCAAGTACTTAAACAGCACTTAGTACGTAGCAGGCACCATTATGTTTTAACTGTACTAACACAACAACCCTATGAATTAGATACTATTATTCTTCTCATTATGTTGAAAGGAAACTGAAGCACAAAAAGCATAAGTAATTTGTCCAAAGTCACACCACTAGTAGGTGAAACAGCCAAAATTCAAATGCAAACATCTGGCTCCATAGTTCTTGCTCTTAACTACTACACTGACAAAAGTCATCTTGAGGCAAATAAGATGAATTGTCAAGTTGGAGAATTATATGTTTGGTTGTAAAAAAGAGAATTGCAGAGTAATTAGACTAATTTTCTTCTGGGATTTATAAACTGGCTCTGAAGGTATTTCCCAGTTAACAATTCCAACAGTTTTTCAGGTAATGGCAGTATCTTTGATATACATATTTATATCGTTGAAGCAGTCAAAACCAATTTATTTAAATTATATTATACTTTGTATGTTTAAGAATTAGCCTTATTATTTTATTGCCACACCTTATCAGGTGCTTTGTGCAGACATGACAGTTGTCATAGTTATTAAAAAACCGAAAGTCTATAATCATTTCCATTGAAATCTAAATAACACATTATTTTAATTATGTGTATTATTTTGTAACAAAGTAAACTACTTTATTATGAATTTATCTTTATAAAACTATATTTGGGACTGTCTTGTCAATTAGTGGAATTAATTTTAATTAATTAATTTTTTGGAGAGATGGGGGTCTTGTTTTGTTGCCAAGGCTGGTCTTGAACTCCTGGTTTCTAGTGATCCTCCTGCCTTGGCCTCCTGAAGTGCTGGTTTTACAGGTGTGAGCTACCACGCCTGTCTTGTAAATAGGATTTAATGAATCTGTAATAAAGATATATGAAACATTTTTAGAAACTGAATATACTAGCATTTTAAAAATTAATGCATTGCTATGGAGATTAAATGAAATAATTTTGAATGAGCCTAAATGCAAACATATTACAGATGGAATCTATAATATTTATTAATTCATTGTATAAATATTTAGTGAACATTAACTTGTGCCTAGCACACTGTTAAGGCACTAGAGATACAGTAGTAATGAAGTTATACATAGACCCTACCTGTATAATAATTTTGAATGTGCTATGATGAGGAAATAAACAGTGCTGTGGGGACACATACAAGAAGCTCTTGACTGTTTCTTAGAGAAAGTAATGCGTCTGCAGAGTTTAGAAGAGATAAATAGGGATTTGTCAATATCAGGGTGAAAGGGTATAGTAGTGAAGACTGTTTTTAAGACAGAGGGAATTGTGGAGAGATTATGTTGTCCTGAAAGTAAGGTGGTGATAAGAAAGTGTAATATTCTAAAATTAAAGGTATTCTGGTTACAGAGCAGAGGCTGGATTTGTTCAGTTATTAAGCTTTTGCCTGTTTGTATTTACATATGCATTTCTAGAAATGACCTCCTGTATAGGCAGCTCATGCTGCCATAGCAAAATATTATAGACTGGATGTCTTAAAGAACAGCAATTTATTTTCTCATAAATCTGGAGGCTGGAAAGTCTAAGATCCAAGGGCTGCTGATTCAGTTTCTGGTGAGAGCTCTCTTCCTGGCTTGCAGTGGCTGCCTTTTCACTGTGTCCTCACATGGCAGAGAGAGATCTATGGTGTATTTTTCTCTTTTTATAAAGTCACCAGTCCTGTCTCATTAGGACCCCATCCTTTATAATCTCATTTAGCCTTAGATTCCTCCTAAAACCCCTATCTCCACATACAATCATATTGGAGGTTAGGCCTTCAACATATGAATTTTAAGGGGACACAGTTCAGTCTATGGCACCTACCTTCAACTTGTGTCCTTTATTTTACATTTGAAATAATTAGGTAGTCCTCAAAAACTCAAAATATATTATAACCTATTAACACAATCTCAGAAGACTACCTTAATATGTAAAAGAACTTGTTAGCAATTGGTTATTTTTAGGTGCTTATCTTTCAGTCTGCAAATTAGAAGCGTTACACTGATTAATTTTTTTGCTTAGGAATATGGAGGTATAGAGTAAAAACAGATGGTGTACTGGCATTTTTTCCTCTCAGTCGAAATGTCTTACTACTATTTTTAACACAGCTCATTAATATATATCTTTATATATTTACCAATATTTTAATGCTACCTTCTCTTATTTTTAAATGTATTTTTCTGGTTTTCAGGATCTTTTGGCTGTTGGCTATGGGCACTTTGGATTTAAAGAGCAAAAAAGAGGATTGGCTTGCTGCTGGTCAATAAAGAATCCCATGGTAACCCAAACAAGAATAAGAAGCATTTTTATCTGGCTGTTGACAAAATTCTCATAAAGTATATAATTACATGTAATAAATAAACTCTAGAAAATTTTATCAATTACGACTATTTTCTTTGGTTTAACTCATAGCAATTAAAATTTGTTCTTGTTGACATAGGGTAAAGAGAATTCATTTATAAATTCATTCAGTAAATATTTATTGAACATGTACTATATGCTTATATATGATGATGCAGAGTTGAACCATTATTGATTTTCACAGCTAATTATAAAGAAAAATGACTCTGTAAATGAAAATCCTTTGAAAATTTTGGGTTTTTTTGTTTGTTTGTTTGTTTGTTTGTTTTTCTTTTGAGACAGAGTCTTGCATTGTCACCCAGGCTGGAGTGCAGTGGCGCGATCTTGACTCACTGCAACCTCCACCTCCTGGGTTCAAGCGATTCACCTGCCTCAGCCTCTCAAGTAGCTGGGACTACAGGTGTGTGCCACCACACCCAGCTAATTTTTGTATTTTTAATAGAGACGGGATTTCACAATGTTGGCCAGGATGGTCTTGATCTCTTGACCTCGTGATCCGCCTGCCTCGGCCTCCCAAAGTGCTGGGATTACAGGCGTGAGCCACCGGAACCCAGCTGAAAATTATGTTTTTTAAATACCTGGTTGTTTCTTAATATATGAATACCTCCTTATCACCTGACTGTTATTCTCAATAGAAATAAAATAAATTTATATGACCTTCTTACTATCATACATTTTTCAGAGAGAATGAATATAAAGAATCATAGAAGTAATTTTGCTAAACAGCCCTAGTCAATCTGTTACTTTAAAGTTTTATATTTAGTTTTGATTCACAACTGAAATGCAAAGTGGAAAACTTAGAGAAGGGCCAGAAGAGCATATAAAAATGACTAAAATTTTTATAAATACCTCTAGTCTGTAATATCTGTAACAGTGTTTGAATAAACTTAGCTATATGTAATGTAAATCTGGGTTTATATAGCATAAAAGAAAGGAAGAAGCAATTTTAAATGTGGAGGGATTGACATTGGATTCATCATCAGTAGTCTGTCTTCTTTTTTATGTAGGTGGTTAAAAACAGGAAAGGATTTAAATTAGACATTCAAACAAAACAAACTCTTCATGGGGTTGTAGAACAGAGTAACTTGTAACTTGGGGAGTTTTAGAACTTTTTCTCTTCATTCTATAGATAATCCAAGCATCTGAAACAAATACTAGAATACAGGAATATATGCTAGATGATTAGTTTTTTGTTCCCATAAGAAGGTAACATGAGATGGTAATACTAATCCTGCTGAAAGATTACCAAAATATTATTGTAGAAGGCTGTGCTGTACTTCCCTTCCTTCCTTCCTTCCTTCCTTCTCCTTCCTTCCTTCCTTCCTTCCTTCCTTCCTTCCTTCCTTCCTTCCTTCCTTCCTTCCTTCCTTCCTTCCTTCCTTCCTTCCTTTCTTTCGAGATAGGGGTCTTGTTATGTGCCCAGGCTGGTCCCAAACTGCTGGTCTCAAGTGATCCTCCCACCTCAGCCTCCCTAGTAGCTAGGATTCCAGGAGTGAGCCCCCATGCCCAACACTCTATTTCTTAAAGTCATTGAGTGCTGAGGATTCATACTTGTATCAAAGGAAATGACCAAGTGAAGTTTTATTCTTTTCTGTACTGGAAATGAGGAGGACAGAAGTAACTGAATGTGGGCTAACTCTGCTCACATACCCACTGCCACCAAACTAAATCTCAGCCACCATTATATTCTGTCTTACTGTAGTCTATAAAAACAAGTTGAAAATGTAATTTTTTAAAATTTAGTGGCCAGAACGTATTTATCAGAGTCCATATGGAGTTACTGCTGTGGATTTTTCAATTGGAGCACCTAACCTTTTAGCAGTTGGCTACCACAATGGCACAATTGCAATTTACAATGTACAGAGCAACAGTAATGTTCCGGTTCTGGATAGTAGGTAAGAACCTGAGAATTAGATAAATGTATAATATATGCTTTTTCAGGAGGATTTACTCTAATGTTATTTAGTTTTGAGTAAATATTTATGTCGTTACTGAGAGTGATACCATTATTTTTGAAACATTTAATAATCCCTCATGTTGTCTTTGCAGCTGGAATGGTGTGTCCTGATAGCTCCTTCAACTTCTTCTCTGCCCATCTCACTAACCAACTTCCTCTGGCTTGACAGTTTATGCTTATTCTTAAACTACTGCTTTGGTTTCACTTCTTCCAGGAAATTTTCCCATTCCTTTCTTTTGTGCAACCTGTACATACCTTTATCATAGCACTTATCATATTATATATAAAATTATGTATGTGTATATATATGTAAATCTATCTAATCTATCTATCTATCTATCTATCTATCTATCTATCTATCTATCTATCTTACTAAGAAGGGTATAAGTTCCTTGAGAGCAAGGATTGAATCTTACATACCTTTCTATCATCAGCATGTCATTGAAAATTGGACATATAACAGGAGTCTAGTAAGTGTTTGATGAATAATTAATGAATAAATGAGTTATATGAGGAAAGCCAAAAGGTTAGAGGTGAAAGATATTAAAAAGACTAGGTTTTTGTAATAGACAAGATATCAATGGGGCATGTTTGTAAAAGTGTTTGAATAAACTTAGCTAGAACTAGAAATAACCATTAAAGCAGAGGCTCCTGAACTTAACTTCAAATTATTTGCAGTTTTGTAAGCATGGGCCTTTGTGGTTGTTTCTGGGAAGAGGGTCCATAATTTTCACCAAAAAATCAAAGATATGTATGATTTTTAAAATGTTCAGAACTGATTGCATTGGAGGGTTTGTATTAAAAATCAAGGTAGTCAGTACCATGAAAAAAAATCACATTAATCTGATAGGAAAAGAGAGTAATCTGAGAAGTGTGTTTAATTTTTCAGAAAAATTTTAACTCTAATCCATAGAGAGAGTTAAACCAATGGGCAATCTTGAAACATTGGAAGAAGAGTGAAATATAGAAAGAAGAATTGTTTACCTGGATAAGATTTAAATGATTAACAACTTAATTCATAAAAACATTATAAAGATGAAAATACTTATATTCAATGTGTCTAAAATAAAGTAAAAGTCAGAATTTACACAACTAAACTAGGAAAGAATTAATGAATTGAGTAAGAAAAGTAGATTCTGAAAAGAAAGAACATTTTTGCTTTTGTATTGCTGTTATGATAGCTAATATAGTTAAAGACCAGTACAATTTTTCTTTTGTAAGAAGTAGAAAAAATAACAGTGACTGTTAAGTAGAAAAGTGGTTGTCTTTTCTATTTTTTAAAATATTTAAAAGTCTATTTTTGAACAATAAAAGGATTATATAAATAGGTCGTGATCTTCTAGAAAGCTGACCTTATCATTTATACTCCAAGGCCTTTAAGAAATTATTATAATGATTATATGTTTAGTATTTTTTTACTGTTTTAGTGAATCACCTCAAAAACATTTGGGACCTGTCTGGCAACTACAGTGGATAGAACAAGATCGAGGAACAACAGGAGATGATAAAAGAGAAATACTAGTTTCTATATCAGCAGATGGAAGAATCTCCAAATGGGTTATACGAAAAGGACTAGATTGTTATGGTAAAAGAAAAATCAAGTTATCTTTTTCTTGTTACGTGCTGAATTAAAATTTTCTGGTTAACCATGTGTGAAAGGTGACAAATTTTGGTTTGGCCAATAAGAAAAAAATTGGGCTTGGTCATTGTTTTTCTAAGCAGCTAGTTCTAGTGTGTGCTAATTTTAGCCTAATTACATGCAAATTTGGCAGAACTAATATTATTTGCAGAAGAAATACACATGATATTTGCGGTACTCTTTCATGTGGTAAATAACAAGTTATGTATGTTTTTCTTTAAATACAGATTTGATGCGATTAAAGAGAACTACAACTACCAGTAACAGAAAAGGAGGGGAAAAGGAAAAGAAAGACGAAGCTTTAATATCTCGACAGGCTCCTGGAATGTGTTTTTCTTTTCATCCCAAGGTAAATTATTTCACTCTTATTTATCACTGGATATAACAATTTCCAAAATTGAAGTGTATTAAGTCATAAAACAAGACCAAATATTAGCCTGTTAATGAATACTGTGCCTAATATATTAGAGACAGAAAGTAGATAAATGATTGTCTGGGCTAGGGGATGCAGGTGGAAGAATAGGTGACGAGGGAGGGAAAAGTAGGGAATGACTGACTAATGATGATAGAGTTTTTTTGGGAGTGATGAAACTGTTCTAAAATTGATGGTGGTGATGGTTACAGAACTCTGTGAACAAACTAGAAACTATTGGATTATACATTTGATACGTGTGAATTACATGATGTGTGAGTTATATGATATGTGAATTATATTCCAATAAAGATTTTAATTGTGCTTTGTAAGTGAAGAAATAAGCACAGATTTAGCTGCTAACCTAAGGTGGAATGGTACATTCCAGTTGGCTATACTATGATCTTTATCTGCTTTTGCAGCTAGATAGATGAGAGGTATATATTTCTGAGGAACTATGGAAAGATTCTCTTTACAATTCTGTGCTTAACTTGAGTGCCTCTCCTTGCCCCACTTGGCCACTCTGCTGCTCTATCATACTTACAGAAACTGAATCCACTTATATATAGTCTTCTACATTTCAATTCGCATGGTGACTCTCAGGATTTGGGGATTAGAAAGACCACTTAAATTCATGTTTACCGAGAATCAAATCAGAGCACAGTTAACGAAGTCCTCCTTTTTCTTTATCTGGAGATAGTTTGTTTTTTATTTTTAATTTATATGGGTACATAGTAGGTATATATATTTATGGGGTACGTGTGATGTTTTGATACAGGCATACAATGAATAATAATCACATCATAGACTATGGGGTATCCGCCCCTTCAAGCGTTTATCCTTTGTGTTACAAACAATCCAATTATACTCTTTTAGTTCTTTTAAAGTGTACAATTAAATTATTATTGACTATAGTCACTCTGTTGTGCTATCAAATACTAGATCTTATTCATTCATTCTATTTCTTAGTACCCGTTAACCATCCCCACCATCCCCCTACCCCCAACTACCTTTCCCAGCCTCTGGTAACCATCCTTGTACTCTCTATCAATTTAGAGATACTTTGTAATCAGAAAATTCAGTCACTGTGATAGGCTTTTTCAGAACATGTATTCCATGTTTTCTGTTACATGTAATATGATCATCTCTTTGGTGACACCATCATCTACGTCATTATGCAAACCAAGACTTGAACTCCTCTATTCTACCCTATCATCCAAATGATACTTAAATTTTATTGTCCCATCCCTTCAAGTCCAAGCCTGCTATTGCTAATGCAGTTCAGACCTTTCTTATTTTTTACTTTAATTACTACAGCCATCTTCTAACTTCCTTCATTATCAAATTCCTGTAATTCACCTTAACTTTGACTATAGAACAGTAGTTCTCAATGTGGGCAGGGAGGGGAGAATTTTCCCAGTAGGGAACATTTGGCAATGATTGGAGATATTTGTGGTTGTTGCAGCTGTCAGGAATTGAGGTAAGGGTGGGAAAGTGCTACCGGTATCTCTGGGAAGAGACCAGAGATGTTGCTAAACATCCTTCAGTGTACAGGCAGCCACCACCCTCCCAGTGCACATCAGTCCCCAACAGAGAATTATCTAGCCCAAAATATCAATAACGCTTGGTTGAGAAAAACCTAGTCTAGTGTCCTGAAGTGTCCTTGGCATAAGGAATTCAGATGATCATATGGTCTGTAAATAAAAACAGTTTTGCTTCTTTCTTTCTAACCTGGTTGCCTTTATTTCTCTTTCTTGTATTATTGTACTGGTTACAACCTCCAGTACAGGGATGAGTAAAGATGATGAAAGCATGCATATCTGTATTGTTCCTGATCTTAGAGGAAAAGCATTTAGTCTTTTACTATTAGGTGTGGTGTCAGATGAAGGCTTTTTGTAGACGCAGTTAATCAGATTGAGGAAGTTCCATTACATTCCTAGTTTGTTGGGTGGTTCTTATTCGGAATGGATGTTGGATTTTGTTAAATGCTTTTCCGTATGTATAAAGATGATCATATAGTTTTTCTTTTCAAGGTTGTTAATATGGTGAATTAGATTGATTAATTTTTGAATGTTTATCCCTGAAATAAACTTTATTTCATTGTGGTTTATTACCCTTTTTAATATACTAGCAAATTTGATATAGTGAAATTTTGTTTAGAATCTTTGAATCTTTGGTTAGAAGAGAGGCTGATCTATAGTTTTCTTGTGACATCTTTGACTTTGCTATCGGGGTAATCATGTCTGCACAGAATTCCTTTTAGAAATAATTTTCATAAAATTGGTATGAGTTCTTCATTATATACTTAATAGAATTAACCATCTGGGCCTGGAGTTTTCTTTGTAGGGAGATTTTTAATTTTTAACTACAAATTCAAATTTTAATATACATAGGGTTATTATGGTTATCTATTGCTTCTTGAGTGAGCTTTGGTAATTTGTGTCTTTTAAGGAATTTGTCTATTTTATCAAAGTTGTGGAATTTATTGACAAAATATCCCCTTAGCATCCTTTAATAATTGTGGAATATATAGTAATCTCACCTCTAATTTTTTTTTTTTTTTTTTGAGACAGAGTCTCACTCTGTCATCTAGGCTGGAGTGCAGTGGTATGATTATAACTCACTGTAACTTTAAACTCCTGGGCTCAAGCTATCCTCCCACATCAGCCTCCTAAACAGCTAGGATTACAGCCACACACCACCATGCCTGGCTAATTTATTATTTAATTTAATTTAATTTAATTTTTTTGAGACATGGTCTCACTCTGTAGTCCGGGTTGGAGTGCAGTGGAGTGATCTTGGCTCACTGCAACCTCCACCTCCTGGGTTCAAGCGATTCTCCCACCTCAGTCTCCTGAGTAGTTGGGATTACAGGTGTGTGCCACCATGCCCAGCTAATTTTTTGTATTTTTTTTTAGTAGGGATGGAGTTTCACCACAGTGGCCAGGCTGGTCTTGAACTCCTGACCTCCTGCCTTGGCCTCCCAAAATGCTGGGATTACAGGCGTGAGCCACTGCACCTGGCCTAATTTATTTTTATTTTTATTTTTGTAGGGTGTAATCTTGCTCTGGTGCCCAAGCTGGTGTCAAACTCCTAGGCTCAAGTGATCCTCCTGCCCTGGCCTCCCAAAGTGCTGGGGTTATAGGCATAAGCCATGACATTGCCCTGTGATTCCTAATATTAGTAATTTGTGTCTTCTCTCTTTTCCTGATTAGTCTGACTTACGTTTATCAATTTTGTTGAACTCCAAGAAATGGCTTTTGACTTAATTGGTTTTCACTATTTTGTTTGTTTGTTTTCCTTACCATCGATTTCCACTTTGATCCTTATTTTTTCTTTACTTTGGTTTTAATTTGCTCTTGTTTTCCTAATTTTTTAGAATGAAAGCAGAGGTCATTGATTTATGACTGTTTTCTTTTCTAATGTAGTTATTTGTGCTATAATTTTTTCCTAAGTACTGCTTTAGCAGCATCCCCAAAGTTCTGATATGTTACATTTTCATTTTCATTCTGTTCAAATGACCAATTTTCTCCCTTGATTTCTTCTTTGATGGATGGGTTATTTAGAAGCATGTTATTTAGTTTCCAGATATTTGGGCATTTTCCAGAGGCTTTTCTGTTACCAATTTCTAATTCAATCCCACCATAATTACAGAAAACACTTTTTATAAACCGAACTCTTTGAATTTATTAAGATTTGTTATAAAGCCCAGTATGTGGTCTATATTGGTAAATATTTCCTGTACACTTGAGAAAAATATGTATTATGCTTTTCTTAGTTAGAATATTCTATAAATGTCATTCAGGTTAAATTGGCTGATAATATTGTTCAAGATTACTTCTCTTTGCTGATTTTCTTCCTACTTCTTTCAATTATTGAGAAAGAGGTATTAAAGTCTCCAACCATAATTGTAGATTTGTCTACTTTTCCTTGTAATTCTATCAGTTTTGCTTTGTGTATCTTGATGCTTTCTTATTAGGTACATACATATGTTTAGCATTATTATGTCCTATTGATCAATTAACTCCTTTATCACGATGAAATGACCCTATTTATAACTTGTGATTTTTTTTTTTTTACTCTGAAATCTACTTAGTATGATATTAGTATAGCCACTCCAGCTTACTTTTAACTGGTGTTAGCCTGGTTTATCATTTTTTATGCTTTTTCTTTTTACCTTTTTATCTCTTTATACTTCAATTTTTTTGTAGGTAGCATATAATTGGGTCTTGCCTTTTTATACAATCTTAAAATCACTGCCTTTTAATTATGATGCCAAGATCATTTACATTTAGTTTGATTATTAGTATGGTTAGGTTTGAGTCTAACATCTTGCTTGAAGGGGGCATCTATAAAATATCTGGCTTCCTTATCTTGAGACAGGACTCTGAAGGGCCATCTTTTCTCCAGAGCTTCTTATACTTGGGACTAAGCCCTTGATTGCAACTGCGTCACGGCTCAACTGAAATATCTGCCCATTCCTGTTTCCTACATAGAAGTTGTTCCTGAGAGCACTCCCTGACACTTCTGGCATGAAATCTCAGAGTTTATTTCCTGGGAAACCCAACTTTTAACAATGACGTTGAAGATCGCTAGTGAAAAGTGACCACTTATAAATGGTGTTAGAATAATAAGTATCCATATTAAAAAAGGAATTAGATTTCTATCCTATCATACATAAAAACCTTTCAGAAGAAAATGTAGGAAAATATCTCTAGGACCTTAAGGTAGGGAAAGATTTCTTAAAGCACAAAAAAATGCTAAATATAACAGAAAATGAGAACTTATGTTTATCAAAGACGGTAAAAAGAAAATAAAAAGATAAGTCATACACTGGGAGAAGATATTTATACCATGTTATAGACAAAGCAATCGATTCTAGAAAATATGAAGAACTTATACAAATGGAAAATAACAAGACATATTACTAAAATGGTCGGGACACAAGCAGAAGAGGAAACACAAGTGGCCAATGAACATAAAGTGCTCAACCTTATTAATATTCAAATAAATAGGAATTCAAAATGGTTGATATAATTTTACATCTAATAGAATGGCAACATTTAAGATTTCTGATGTAACCAACTGTCAAAGAGAATGTGAGTCAGATAACTTTTATACAGGACTGTCTGGGAATATGTATTGGCAATACCACTTTGGGAGAAATTGTACTTTATCATATAGTTTATTTTTTTCTTTTTTTAATATCATGTAGTTCAAGAGTGTGTATCTGTCTTTTCTTTGACAAGTTGTAATGAAAGAGCACTTACTGTTTCCCTGGACTGCTAGTTCCATTGTCAGGTACCTCTAAATGTTAGAAAATTTCTTATTTATTTTAAACCAGTGTTTTTCTATGTAATTTCCAGACAGGATATTAAATGCTACCCTAACTCCAGCAAAGGACCAATTTATATTTTCTTTTGCACAGTAGTCTGTCAGGTAATTTGATTATTATAAAATCATGACAAAAGGAAAAGACAAGACTGATATATTCAAGATAGCGCTTTTAGTTTGGGTTCTCGAATTGATTTTAATAGATCCAGAAATATCTCATCTTCTATTTATGACGCTTACTAATGTATCACAAGCCAATGCATTTCGATGTTCTGTGTTGTAGGACACAAATATCTATTTGGCTGGCACTGAAGAAGGTCATATTCACAAATGTTCTTGTTCATATAATGAACAATACCTAAATACCTACAGAGGACATAAGGTTAGTTTAATTATAGAAGGTTGGAACATTTATTTTGTATTTCTGAAAAAATAGTACCATTCTACAAAGTATATGTAATATGCAATAAATTTACAACTTCAGAGTTAAAAATACCATCTTGAATTAAGTGTTTTCTTCTATGGAAACCACCAATAATGTATGGGGCATTTTATTTGAGTTCTAGATATCCTTGATTTCTTCTTGAAAGTTTTGGAAGTCACAAGTTTTGTTTCTAAAAGACTTTGCTTATGATAACATGCTGATCCTAAAGTAAAATTGTCTTTCACCCATACCTAGCTCTATAGCTTTTTTTTTTTTTTTAAAGAGATGGGTCTCACTGTTACCCAGGCTGACCTTGAACTTCCACTCTATCTTCCACTTGATCTTCCCACTTTAGCCTCTAAAGAAGCTGGGACTACAGGCAAACACCACTGCACCTGGCTGTATATCTTGTCATGATTGTTTCAGCCACTTTTTTTTTCATTTTCTCCGTCCTTTCTTTCTTTTCTTAATACTCTTTATTTTTTCAAAGTATGCATAATATGTATTAAATTTAGTGAATATTGTAGCAACTATATTTTTATGTTTTAAATGTAATAATTTAGGGAAGATTCAATCTATGATCTTATTCTCAGCTAAAATAATGCCCACACAATAATGAGTTGTGTGAAAATCTAGAAATCTTAGCATTTTTAATTTGCTAGTCAAGTTTAAAATAAATGATGTTAAATATTGTTTACCTATGTATTTTTTTTTTAATTTCTAGGGTCCAGTGTATAAAGTGACGTGGAATCCATTTTGTCATGATGTATTTTTAAGCTGTTCTGCAGATTGGGGTGTTATTATATGGCAACAGGAGAATGTCAAGCCATTTTTGAGTTTTTATCCAACTACTTCTGTTGTTTATGATGTTGCCTGGTCTCCAAAATCATCCTATATATTTGCAGCTGCAAATGAGAACAGGGTGGAGATTTGGGACCTTCATATCAGCACGTAAGTGTTACTATTTTTCTTGGGTAAATTTATAGTAGAAGCAGTTCAAACTAAATTATAGCTGATAGCTTTCACACCAGTTAGAGGGTACTGTAGTTACTTTAAAAGAAGTCATAGTTTATAAGAGTCCTTTATGAATAAAGATAATACCAGGATGCTATATTAATGTTAATTATTTATACCGTATGTGATTTTAAAAATATTTGAATGAAAGTAGTTTACCTTGGCTGGGCACAGTGGCTCACACCTGTAATCCCAGCACTTTGGGAGGCTGAGGCAGGTGGATCACTTGAGGTCAAGAGTTCAATACCAGCCCGGCCAACATGGCGAAACCCCGTCTCTACCAAAATATACAAACTAGCCAGGTGTGGTGGCATGCACCTGTAGTACCAGCTACTCAGGAGCGTGAAACAGGAGAATCACTTGAACCCAAGAGGTGGAGGTTGCAGTGAGCCAAGATTGAGCCAGTGTACTCCAACCTGGGCAACATAGTGAGACTAACTCAAAAAAAAAAAAAAAAAAAAAAGAATAAAGAAAGTAGTTTACCTTACTCATCTCCTCAAACTTTTACAGGACGATATAGGATATAATAGCTATCTTGAGTTCTTATTCATTGCCTGATTTAGAGAAACATACAGAGGCATTTTTACATTTTTAATTAAAAATTTTCTATGATAGAAAAAAGGGACAAAATAATTATTTTTGCAACATTTACTTATGCTCTTACCTTGTTTCAAAACATATTCAAAGGGGTATGAACTTAATTAAAATTTTTGATTTAACATATTACATCAAAGTTATTAGAGGATTATCTAAATTAATTTATTCTTCCTAATATGTAAACTTAATACAATGTTGGAATAAAAAGGTTATTAGTTCTACTTTTTCAATTGGAAATTATATCTTTATGCTAGTTTTTAGCAAAAACAGCAAGAAAATAAATTCTTGTTTGAAAGAAATGATGTCAAATTCAGTGGGTTTATTCTTCATGAGAATTTTTTTTGCTAGGAATTATAATTCAGTAATTTTAAAATTTTGTCCTGGTTTATTCTATAAAACAGTATGAACCAAAAATCAAGGACTACCAGTATGAGGTGACTAATATATAAAGTGGCTGCTTAAATAATCCCACCTCTGATTTTAATTTTTCTGGAAAACCTGTAATTCCCAGGACAACACATTTTTAAAAGAAGTATACAAACTTGCTACTTCTCTTCTTTTGAGGACCCTAGGTAGATTGCTTTAGATAATGAAGACTAGGAAAACTTCTTGTTCAAAATGTACTTTTATGTTCCAGAGGTTCATTTGGATAAAAACATTATTCTGTTAAAAGACAGTTATTATGTAAGAAGTTGTGTTAGAGGTCTCCAGAGAAACAGAACCAATAAGTACTTACATCTATTGTTGTCTCTGTCTCTATATATCTCTATTTTTATATCTATCTCTTGAGAGAGAGAGAGAGACATTTATTTTAAGGAGTGGGTCCTATCAAGTATGAAATCTGCGGTGCAAGCTGGCAGGCTGGCAGGCTGGAATTTCCGGCAGGAGTCATGTTGCAGTCTTGAGAAGAAAGGCATTCTGCAGGTAGAATTTTATTCCACTTTGGGTGGATATCAGTCTTTTCTTTTAAGACCTTCAACTAATTGGATGAAGCCTACCCACATTATGGAGGGTAATAGGCTTTATTCAAATTCTAGTGAATTAAATATTAATTGTATTTGAAAAAAAATACCTTTAAAATAGACTGATGTTTCACCAAACAACTGGGTACCATAGCCTAGCCAAGTGGACACACAAAATTAACCATCACAAAAGTTTAAATTTATGAGTTCCCATCTTAATTGTGAAGTACTTTAATTTACCTGGTTGAAATTAGTTCATTGAAGAAATGAAGGTTTTGATTAAGGAGTGAGGAACAGTTATTTTGAGTTTGGAAACACTTAAATAGGCTTATGGTTTTTTTACATTTAATTTACAAAATCTCAAATTTTTCTTTATCTATTTAAAAGACCATATTAATATAACAATTGAATTTACAAATAAAATATTTCATTACAGTTTGGACCCTCTGATTGTGAATACTGCTAACCCTGGAATCAAGTTCACAACCATTCTCTTTGCCAAACAAACAGATTGCCTTTTGGTAGGAGACAGTGATGGACAGGTTTCTGTGTATGAACTGAGAAATATGCCTACTGCTTTGGAATCTGGCCGGGTGAGACTCAAGAGTAAAAAAATTTGTGTCGTTTTATTATTCTATTCAGATATACTTTTGTAGCATGCAAAGGATTTACCTTTCCTAAGTATCTTAAGTGTAATATAATAAAAGAACATAAATTCCAAGAGTTGCTAACTTCTAGACATGGTACCTATTAGGGTTTTTTTTTTTCAACCTCATCTTCTTTATCTGTAAAAGAGAATGAGAATAATAATCTTGGTGAGCAAAATAATTGTAAATATTATATGGGAGAACCTAAAATTGTGCCTAGTATGTAACTGGGACTTAATAATTTTTAAAGATGGTCAAAGAAGTTTACTTCATATATTAAAAGATTGTTACATAAAATAATTGTATTTTAAGATATTTTCCAATGTTCCTCAAATGGGCATTTGTTTCTGTTGGTTTAGCGTTATCCTATTTTCTTATTCCACGTTCTTCAATACCCAAGTTTTGTGTCGAACTTGACAAACAACTCGGTGTCATTAGATGCCTATTATTTTTAAAAAGTTTTCAATATTCAATTAAAAATTTTCATTTTTTTCTCTGTTTCTTGTGTTTACATTGTTATTATAAACAATAATCTGGTAAATATTAGCACAAATATGATAAATATGTTAAAAATATGTACAAATCAATATGAAAAAACAGCAAGACTTCAATAAAAAATGGGCAATGGTCAAGAACAGGTCATTCACAAAAAATGACTAGTAGATATGTTTTAAAATCCAACCTCACTAATAATTTAAAAGATAAAATATTAAATTCAAATAGCACTCTCACATATCAGATTTACAAAGTTTATTTAAAAATAATTTTTTAATAAGACTACTCTGTACTGGCCAACATTTGATAAGTCCTCTCATACTGGTGGTTGGAATAGAAATCGGTATAACTTTTTGGAAGCAATTTGACAATCTGAATCAAGACTGTTAGAAATGTTTAGAGAAGACCGGGCACAGTGGCTCATGCCTGTAATCCCAGCACTTTGGGAGACTGAGGCAGGTGGATCACTTGAGGTCAGGAGTTCAAGACCAGCCTGGCCAACATGGTGAAACTCTGTCTCTACTAAAAATACAAAAATTAGCTGGGTGTAGTGGCAGGTGCCTGTAGTCCCAGCTACTCAGGAGGCTGAGGCACGAGAATCGTTTGAACCTGGGAGACGGAGGTTGCAGTGAGCTGAGATGGCGCCACTGCACTCCAGGCTGGGCAACAGAGCAAACTTCTGACTCAAAAAAAAAAAAAAAAAAAAAGGGAATGTTTAGAGAATATTGATTCCTTTTAACTAGCACTTCTGAGACTATCCTATAGAAATGTTTATAAATGTAATAAAATAAATTATAGCATTATTCATGAGATAAGAAAAGAAAAGGAAAAGGAAAACAGAACAACATAAATATCCAACAAGAAGGAAATGTGGCCAGGGAAATCAGATGATTGATTAGATCTGGGTCACATGTAGGAGGTAGAGTTCTGTCCCAACCATATGGACTGTAAATGTTAAATAAGTAAATCAATAAAATGCTTGTCATTTCCCCAGCCTAACATTCACAGGGCTTATTTCTTTACTTCAAATCTTTGCTCAAGTGTCACTTTCTCAGTTAAGTCTTTCCTGATCGTCTTATTTAAAATTGCAACCTCTACTATCTTTCACACCCCCTATTCAATACTCTTTCATGACTTATTTTTTAAATAACATTTAACACCTTTGAATATACATAAACTTACTTCTGCATTTTATATCTATTTATATATAAATTTATGTATGCATTATAACATAATTTATTTATATATTTTGTTAATTGCCTGTGTCCCACACCTAGAATGTTAACTCTATGAAAACAGTGATTTTTGCCTCTTTTGTTCTGGGTTGTATTGCCATGGACTAGTAGTGT
Source organism: Chlorocebus sabaeus (assembly GCF_047675955.1). NCBI lineage: Eukaryota > Metazoa > Chordata > Mammalia > Primates > Cercopithecidae > Chlorocebus > Chlorocebus sabaeus. The sequence continues at coordinate 70,086,770 of NC_132923.1, forward strand.
CTGGCTTATAGTAGTTATTCAATAAATGCTTGTTGAATAAATATGCATTGAAAAACTAGAGAAAAAAATTAACATGTTTTGTATTACAACTATTAGTTTTAGGGGTGGAGTCTTGGATAAATTTTATGTTCCAGAGGTTCATTTGCATAAAAACATTATTCTGTTAAAAGACAGTTATTATTTAAGAAGTTGTGTTAGGGGTCTCCAGAGAAACAGAACCAATAAGATGTATATTTTTCCTTTTACTTACCTGTTTTCCATATCATCTGTATTTGTTTCACAAAACGCATTGGTTTTCTTACATAATTTTAGTCTACTCTGAGGAATGTAATCCTAATGGCTTTTTCGTGATATTAAACATTTTTTCATTTCTCACACATTCACTGAGTATCAGATATTTTAACAGGTACTGGGATATTTATCTCCACACTGAAACTTGCCTAAGATGCACAGCTCAATGGCCAAAAGAAATTAAAAGAAAATTCCATTCTTATTCAAATCTCTTAAAATTTTTAAGTGAATCCAAATACATAGTTTATAGTAATCTTTTTTTCTTCTTTTGTCCATAAGCCTCCAATTCTAAATGTAGCCTCAAAGCCTAAATTCATCTTTAAAAAAAAAAACAAACTCTATGTTTCTCTTAGTCCATCTCACAAGAGCTCTAAGAACTTGCCCATAAACTCTGAATTTGCGGTGGTTGGGAGCAGGAATTGAGTTGTTTGAGTTGTTTTAAAATTTTTGTTATTGTGCGTTGGAGATAGTGGTGGAAGAGAAATCTGAGTATTGGCGTGTTGATTATTTTCTTTTCATCGAATGTATATATGTATTTGTGTGTATGTATTTTATAAATATTTATATATATATATGTGTGTGTGTATATATATATCCTGTCAAGTGTGACAATAATCTATCAATATAAGTTGGAATATTTTGAATACTTATTTTTCTTACTAGTTTGAGCCCCTTGGAAACATATATGTAAGTGTCTAGCGCAGTACTAGCACACAATGGGCATTCAGTGAATGCTGAATGACTATCTGAATGAACAAACACACAAGCAAAAGACATGGTTTCTAAGAAAGGGACAATAGATATTCAAAAAAGTATAATCAAGTGGCATGATCTTGGCTCGCTGCAACCTCTGCCTCTCAGGTTCAAGTGATTCTACTGCCTCTGCCTCCTCAGTAGCTGGGATTACAGGCGCCTACTACCACACATGGCTAATTTTTGTACTTTTAGTAGAGACAGGGTTTCGCCATGGCTGGTCTCGAACTCCTGACCTCAAGTGATCTGCCCACCTCGGCTTCCCAAAGTGCTGGGATTACAGGCGTGAGCCACCATGCCCAGCCAATTTATTTCTTATTTCTAATGTTCCCTAAGGTAGCCTTTATATTTACAAAAGATTATTCAGTTTACTTTGATTTTAAAAACTCATATTCAAATGATATAAGATTTACAAAAAATGAACAGTTCATCTTAAGTTGTTACATTTAGATTATATATTTTATTATTCTCTTTTTAAGTCTAGCAGATTTTGATACATGCTAAGTGAGTTTTTGCAACTTAATTAAATTTTCTTAAATATTTTAATTCTCATTTATAAATTTAATATATTGGACTTTTAAGTACTTCAATTTTCTTATGGACAAACAAGTCTCAGATACTTAAGGAATTCTTATTAATTTCATAAATTAAAAATTTTAAATGTGATGAATAATATATTTTCTTAAATGTTCCAATGCTGTTTACAAATTGGTAAGATTTCAATCCATGATTGTAAGTCTAAATCAGTTACCCAAATTACACATTTATATAAGAAGCAAATGTTTCTGTTAGACATTCCAATATGGCAACTTCTCATATACATAATGAATATTTAAAATATTAAAATTATGTAAATTCCTTAATGCAGAAAATACTAAAGTTACCTGTTTGATTTGCTGCATCATTTTTGTGCACAATGTTTATTCTTCTCAGGGTAAAAAAGAATAACATTATAAGTAGTTTTGAAGACTATTTTCACAGCTAGCCAAGATGCATCTTGACTTAAGATTTTAGCCAGGGAATGAGGCCTGACACTGTGAACATTTAAGGGGATTTACCTAACTACCTTAGCTGCCAGCCTGAGCCCTGTTTTACTGTTGATTTGTCAATGCTCCAATGCATTTGTCTCCCAGCCCATGTCTCCTAAAGTCTAGTTACACATTACCTAAGTCCTCCGTCATCTCACGGAAGTCTGCAACCCTTCCCATGTTGCTGGATCACTTGATTGACTTCAATTCATTGATTTACTGTATCATTAAATTCTAAATTATTACAGTTTTCCTGTTCAGTAGGATTACAACTTTTGTAGATGTTTAAATGCCATCTGATTAAATTAGATTATATCCTTATTTTATTTATTTATTTTTTTAAAGACAAGGTCTCACTCTGTTGCCCAGGCTGGAGTGCAGTGGCCTGATCTTGGCTCACTGCAGCCTCAAACTCCTGGGATCAAGCAATTGTCCCACCTCAGCCTCCCAAGTAGCTGGGACTACAGGTGCACACCACAATGCCTGGCTAATTTTTGTATATTTTGTAGAGATGGGGTTTTGCCATGTTATTCAGACTCATCTCGATCTCCTGGACTCAAGTGATTTGCCCGCCTAGGCCTCCTCAAATGCTGGGATTACAGGTGTGAGCCACCAGGCCTAGCCCAGATTTTATACATCTTTAGGGCTTTGTTCAACTCATGGGCAATGGTGTGAAAAACATGCTAATGAGAAAACAATGTTTATAGCAGCCTTGTTTGTACACTGACAAATTGAAAACAACGCAAATGATTATCAGTGGAAAACTGGTTAGATAAAATATGACATTTTCACATGTGTAACTACAATACAGAGATTTAAATGACCTATACCTTAATGTGTTAATATGACAAATTTTGAATAAATTTAAAAAACAGTGTTGAGTGATAAAAGCAAATTTCAACAAGGTAAGTACAATATGTTATAATATATGCAAGTATTATTTTAAACACAAAAATAAAAACATATTCTTAGTAGACACAATTATAGTTGGTAAAAGTATAAAATATAGACTGGAATATAGAAGAAAAATGCTTCATTTTTGTGTTTGGATTTGAATTAGTTATGCCATCTTTTAATTTGAACAGTATGCTCTACAAGCAGAAAGCTAAGCCTAGAGAATCTGAACATTTTTGGCAAATCTCTGTGTGTGTGTGTGTGTGTGCGCGCGCGCGCATGCGATTTCAAGGCTGGTAAGAATAATTTTCTTAACAAATCAATTCCATATGTTAGTAAATAAATATAATTTTTGGATACAAGTATGTTTTTCATGTTTTTGGTCACTATATTTGAAAGGCTTTGGGTTATAGTTTTTGGGAGATTAAACAACAACAAAAAACCATTAATTAGATTTTTTTTGTTACTTACAGCCAAATGTTAATGATATACCTTTTCTTTCTTAGCTTATGAGAATTATAGTCATAATAATAATTTGAAGTTCCAAAGTTGCTAATGTCAAAAACATTATTTCCTACCAAGATATCTTGTCAAGTAGCATTATGACCTATAATTTTTTCATTAATTTTAACCATGAGTGAATCAAAGTTTTGGAAGCCTTATGATTTCATTCTATATGAAAGATGTGCACCAAATTTAGCATAAAGGCTACCCCTGGGACGTGAGGGAAAGGGAAGGACAGTTTTAGGAGATATACAAAGGAAACTATGTTTTATCAGTGTCTTTCAGGACTCCAGTTAGTATCACTTTTTCTAATTGCTACTTTTAATATTTTTAACTTTTAATTTTTAAAATTTATTTTAATTTTTTGTACAGACAAGGACTTGTTAATGTTGCCCAGGCTGATCATAAACCCCTGGCCTCAAGTAATCCACATATCTTTGCCTTCCAAAGCGCTGGCGTTAACAGGTGTGAGCCACCATGCCTGGCCCTCTGGAGGTTTTAAGTGACATGATTTCTGAAACTCTGGCCCCTTCCTGATGAGAGCAAGGACCAGAATATTTTTGTGGTAGGATATGGCCAAAGGTTGGCTCCAGCCCTGTCCTACTAGCTTAGGGTTCATGGTTAGTGGTAACACCAGCCTAATGTCTGGCATGAACAGGAGACTGGAATTCAAGGCTTGCAATTATAACTTTATGATGTAGCTAACTGTTGGCAGGAGTTACCACTGCATTAACATTCATGACTGGGGAAGCACCAGCTCTTCTACTGTCATGATGAGGATTGCTGGTGGTCTAAGTCTTGAGCTGTAGAGAATTATGGTATAAGCATTTGGGAGAAGTCAGTTTCGATGGAGAGTTACAGAAGCAACTCGTTTTCTGCAGGAAGCCTGTGGAGAATCACTCCTGGATACTAATTTTACTATTATGGTTCATTATACAAATGTTTACCATGTTTTTCTCTGTGTTCTTGCTGTTTGCATTTTTCCAAATTGAAGGAAAAATAAAAAGATAACTGAAATGTTCAAAAAAGAGTTTTAGAAACATGAATCTGTAATATATGTAAGAAATTAATGATGATAGACACTGAAGGCAGAAGAAATAAACTATTGATTCATTTATTCAACAAGTATTAATATTTACTGAGTATTTACTATGTGACGGGGTCGGTTTTAGGAACTAAGGATACAACATTGAACAAATTTTTGTAGCTACCTCTTACATTTGCCCAAGTGAGAAACTGAAGTAGAAAGAGATGAGTTTGAGAAACATATTAAGGTTAGAATTGACGGACTTGGCAACTGATTTGGTGTGCAGGACTTTGAATGATGGGGAAGTGCCAAAGATAGCATAGTATAGGCTAAAAAATATGAACTGACTTATGTTACATTATCTAAAGAGTTCAATGATTTTCTCAAGATTACATTTACTATGTGATAGAGAAACTCTTCTGCTTCCAGTCCCTATCTTTTCACTATACTCTCTTGCTTAAAAGCTCACCTCCCATCTTTGATTTTCATCCTCTTATATATGATCATTTTACCCATTTTAGTACAAATATCAGTACCACTAAGTGAAAAATAACAAAACCCACATGGAAATTGAGAAGTTCTACTCTCTAAGTCAAGCATTAATAGATCAGGGAAGAACTTAAGATATCAGTAAGTTTAACCGGTACTTTATAAATGAGAAAGTTTAGGCTTAAGCATTAAGGCTAAATAGGAGCTGCCAAAATTTTCTTCTTACTGAATCTTTATAAAATTATTTATCAGAATTCATTAAAAGAGTCTTTCAGCCAGGCATGGTGGCTCACACGTGTAATCCCAGCACTTTGGGAGGCCAAGGTGGGTGGATCACGAGGTCAGGAGATCGAGACCATCCTGGCTAACACGGTGAAACCCTATCTCTACTAAAAATACAAAAAGTTAGCCGGGCGCGGTGGCACGTGCCTGTAGTCCCAGCTACTTGGGAGGCTGAGGCAGGAGAATTGCTGGAACCCAGGAGGCGGAGATTACAGTGAGCCGAGATTGCGCCACTGCACTCCAGCCTGGCGACAGAGCAAGACTCTGTCTCAAAAAAAAGAGTCTTTCATGGAAAGAGTAGGTTTATACTAGGAAATAACCATTACTGTTTAAACTTACCTTTGCTTGTTTCCCTTTTACAATCTTATTGGATATGTGTATCACTAACTTATAAATTTTAAATGGCATTTTAAAGACTACTTTACCTTTTAATTTGCATTTTATTGCATTGTAATTGTGTGTCTCTTTTTTTTTTTTCAGGCAGATATAATAGATACTTTGCTTGGATCCAAGTCAAATCAACCAGCATAATTCATCATTCTTAATATTTTTCTTGTAGTTGTTTTAAAAAAGGAATTGTTTAATATCCAATATTCTGTATTACATACTGTACACCAGATTTTGATTTCAGAAAACAATATTTAATGTATAACTTCCACTTAATTTAAATTTAATGAACTTTTATTTCAGAGATATTTGATTAGTTTGTGATCTAAGAGTTATTCTTAAGAGTTTCAGTGGAATTTTCTTAATTTTTCTAAAGATATTACTACTATACTTCTTGATCATATTTTAAGTACATATGAGTACATGTACATTCTTATATAATGTCTAAATGAGTTAGAAAATTATTATACCTATAGAAGCAAAACTTGGAAATTATTAGAACCGCTTAAACTAAAATCTTTATAACACACAATTCTATTGACTTTTAAAGCTTCTGCTTTCCAGGCACTGCTTTCTAGGCTGTGTTTTCCAGAGTTTATAATTACGTAGTTTTTAGTATGATGAAAATAGTGGATTCTTGTACCTAACGTTTTATCCTCTTAGAACTGAGAGACGAAGCTATAGAACTTTGTTAGACTATTTGGCAAGCAAAATATATGACAGTAAATATCAGAATTTTATTGTTTGGCCAGTGATTATCACATTCCCAATTCAGTAAGAAAAATTAATCTGGGACACAACAGGGTACTCTCCTCTGTTTGCCCAGAATCAGCTCTGGATTTTAAGCCCAGACTTCAGTGGACCCAGATAGAAAATAAAAAGTCTCTGATCTATAGGCCACATCAGGATGTTATTTTATGAAGAGTTCTAGAGCAAGGTTGTGAAAATCGGAGTGTAGATGGGGAGCCGTGACTCCTCCAAATACTCATGGCTAACAGGCTATTTTAGGCAGTTTGTTTTAACAAATCCTGGGTCTAACTGAGAACACAGGACATTATGGGCTATTCTATAAAGCATTCTACATGGAGAGGAGAGGATAGGGCATATGAAATTCACTAAACTCTCTGGAAAAAATAATATATATATTATAATAATATAATATATATACACACACACACACACACACATATAAAACCAAGACTGAAATCAATACAACAGTGGGAACTACCTTTTACAAGTATCCATTGCTTCGTAATCTCCATTTGTTTGGAGCCATCCTTTAAACAAAAGCAAGGCAAATTTTACATGGATTTAGAGGCTAGGTCAGGTTATAAGGATTATAAATTTTCCACTGGTATGTCATTGTGATTATCTTTGTTTTTGTCTCTCTGAAAGATTGGACTTTCCATAACACCTTGTGTAATAAAATAAAAACTTGATCTAATTGAAAAAAAGTGTTCCTTTTTATTATGTACTTTTGATCTTTACAAATTATTCACATATTTTCCCCATTGTTCTTCAAGACTGCATATAAAATAAAGCTATTCTTTTTTGATCCTGGGCAATTGATCCTAAAGCACTGAACCTATTTTATTCTACCCTTCTCACCCCTGCTTCTGTAGCCTTAAGTGATTTTCTCATAGTTATAGATCGGCATAAAATTTTTAGTCTAATATCTTTCCTCCTGGAGACTTCAGAAGGAATTATTTTTCTTGCTTTATAGACTGGCTTTGAATCTTTACTAGTAAACTCTGTTTACCACACATTTTTAAGAATTGTAGCCATCTTATGTTATCCTTACACACACACACACACACACACACACACACACACACCCTAGTGTGCTGGTTAGGGATCTAAGGAGAGAGTGGTGACTGTGCTAACTTTAGGCTTCTATTTTGTGCTAGGTATTCATTACTTCATTTGATCATTTTCTAGCAGGCATCTCTCATATAGAACTTACATTATTGTTGTCTGATAGTAAATTGTTAGCTGCTCTTCCAGGAAAGAAAGATTGTATTCACTACTATATAATTGTGTATCATATTTAGTGTGTTCACTTGGTTCACCTCTATGTAGTTACATACAATTATAAGCGAGAAAATAGAACACTTAGTATTTGCCATTTTATCTCAGGAGAAGTCTCTAAAATAAAACATTGAATTTTACTGTGAATAGATTTAGTTATTAACATACTAATAATTATGCACATGAAAGTTCTTTACAGTTTGCCAAACAGTTTCACATCAATTTTCCCAGAATATCATCACAGCAATCCTATAAGATTAATGGGGCATGTAGTTTTAATATTGTCATAATCTCTATTTTCCAGATGATATAATTAAGGCTTGAAGAGGTGATACAATATGCCATGGACCGTACAGCTTATAACTGGTCAGGCTTGAACTCAAATCCAAAGCTCTGACCAGTTCTTACACTTTTTCCATTATGGCACAATAAATGGTTGATGCCTTATATAGTTTGCTGAGGCCTCATACACCAAAGTGCAAGTGTGTATAATCTATAATTAAGATTTTATTCGTAAGTGATAATACTCATAGATTTGTTTTTTTTTTTTTTCAATGTTCTGCTGTGAGGCCTTGCCATGTGTATCCTTTCTGTTGAGAAAGGATCCTCCTCCTCTCTCCTCACTGTCCTTCAAAACATGAACTCTTTACATGGCTTTCAAATCCCAGTTCCTATCTCGTCTCCTCAGAAGAACCCTCTCTGAACTCCCTCTCATGGGACCTACCACCCAATCAAATTAAATTTGGTTCTTTTGTTAACTGTTTTCAAGTCACCATGGATTTCCCTTATAGCATTATTTCAGGAATTATTGTTGAGGGATAATATTAAGAGATATATTTTAATCTTTATTTTTCTTCATTACCTTTCCCTTCTCAAGTTAGTGGCTCTGTGTTTTATAAGTTGAAGGAGACATATAAAATGACAATAAATCAAATACATCCATTTTTGTTCTATAAAAGCACAGGACTTAGAAAAGGTATTTGAGACATAGACCAAGTAAGTATCTTAAACATAGAGAGAAATGTGAAGTTTCTTCAGGGATGGAAAGGGGTAGGGGGATAAGAAAAAGAGGGAGGCCTGTGGATCCTTAGAGCAGAGGAGATCCATGTCCTGCTTCTAAAAACCATTGTCCAGGAAGTAGTAAGACCTGTGAGGGACCACAGGAACTCTGAAAGCCATTCCTCATGTCATGAGTGATGTGCAACAGCAGCAGCAAAGAACCGCTAGAACCGAAGAAGCCAGACAACTGAGGAGGCACCAACTCTTTGATGACAGAAAGGCCTTGGCACACACAGAGTAAGATGGTCTAGTTATGTCCAGGGAAGGGGAAGGAAACCAAGCCCAAGTTGGACTGACATTAACTTGTCTGGATGTTGTTTGTTTCTGCCAGCTGAGTGGTATGGGAACTTGGAGTCAAAAACTGAACAGAGTTCTAGCAAATATATTTCTTGGATAACTGAGTTTCTAAATGAAGGTTTGCACCGACTGTGCTAAATGTTTATTAGTACAATCATTTGCTTAGTGCCTGGCTCTCTCCTAGACTGTAAGTTCTTTGAGGGTAGGAACTATGTGTTTCAATCACTGCACTATATTTACAACACCTAGAGCAGTGGCTCACAGAGTAGTAATGCAACAAGTATTTATTGAATAAATGAATTATCAAATTAACGGGGAAATGATAGGTTCATGCTTGCCCTTTATCACAAGACGGCATAACATTTTAAATGGAATTTTCTAAAAATTCTAACAAAACATCTTGACCATCACAGAAGGAAAAAAATTTTTTTTAAGTGTCAAAAACATATAAAACATAAAATCAGCCTGGAAAGTTGGTTAACATAGTCATAGTTGTCTTTGGTTCTATAGCAATATAAAATCAATTTTTCCCTTCAAGACAAAAACTAACCTATGATCCCTTTCTTTTAAAGAGTGAGAATTGCTGCTACTTTTTAAGATTGTGTTCCTGCCAGCCATTTGGGGAACAATTTATCTCTGATGTAAAGCACCTAGCAAAATGCCTGGTACATGGTATGCACTCAAAAATGGCAGCTCTTATTCTGATTATCCCAGAACCACATCCCCACGTCCTGGTCTGAGAACCTCTTTGCCCTTTGCGGTTGACTGGGTCTTTGCCAAGGCTCCACTTCTCCTGCAGACTATGCTGATGATCTCATTTGTTCCTTCACACAATATTTAGGCTTTTTTTTTTTTTCTTGTTTGTTTAGGATTTTGTACAATGTCAAATCCACCCTCAAATCCATAGAAGATTTACTAGGCTATTAGTCTTCATTTCTTTAGGTTGACGTATCCATTTAGTGATAAAACTAAAAGGCTGACAGTTTACATTAAACGAATTCCTGGGTTAAATAGAAAGCATAATGTATCCCTTAAGTTGGAACATATAAAACATTGTTATGAATCTTATAAAAATGAACACTGCATTTTCTAAATGGATGAGACATTTATGCAACATCCAGAACAACTAATGAAAAATGTACTTTCACCATGTCTGTATTTTCCTTGAATAAGTCAACTATTAAAAGACATGGTGCCATTATACTAGGAGAACAGAGGATTCCAGGATGTTCTGGCGGTTTTAAATCAGAACTCACTGATAATAATTTTATTGAGTTTTCCAATTATTTATTGAGTCTTTATTTCTAATAGCCTACAATGACAACAAAAAAGTAAGAAAGCTGCTGCTCTGTTCATACAAAATAAAGCTTTAAATATAAATTATTGTTTTTAAGATATATTTCAAAAAACATTTTTAGTTGCTCATTTTATTTTATTTTAGGTGTATTTGTTTTGGATTTTCTCCCAGTCTTATTTAAAGTATAATTAATTGACAAATAAAAATTGTATATATTCCAATTGTACATTGTGAAATGATTACCACAATTAAATTAACTAACACATCCGTCATCACACTTAGTTACCATTTTGTTCATGTATGTGTGTATGTTTGTATGTGGTGGAGAACACTTAAAATCTAATCTCTTTGTAAATTTCAAGTAAACAATACAGTATTAACTATAGTCATCATACTGCATATTAGATACCTAGAACCTTTTCATCTCATAAGTAAAAGTTTTTACCCTTTGACCATCTCCCCATTTCCACCATCCTCCAGCCCCTTGTAACCACTGTTCTACTCTATACTTCTATGAATTTGACTTTTTAAAAAGATTCCACATATGTGAGATCACACAGTATTTGTCTCTCTGTGCCTGACTTCTTTAACTTAGCACAATGTCCTCCAGATTTATCCATGTTGTCAGAAGTAGCAGAATTTCCTCCTTTTCTTATGGTTGAATAATATTTATCTGTGTCTCTGTGTATCACATTTTCTTTATCCATTCATCCACCAGTGGACATTTAGGTTGATTCCATATCTTGGCTATTGTGAATAATGTTTTAATGAACGTGGGAGTGCAGATCTCTCTTCAATATATTGATTTTATTTCTTTTGGATATATACCCATAAGTAGAATTGCTGGATTGCATAGTAGTTCTGTTTTTAAATTTTTGAGGACTCTCTATACTATTTTCCATATTTGCTGTACCAGTTTACATTTCTATCAGCTGTGTGCAAGGGTTCCCTTTTATCTACATCCTTACCAACATTAGTCTCTTCTCTTTTTGGTAATAGCCATCTTAATAAGTGTGAGGTAATATTTTTGGTACTTATTTGCATTTTCCTGATGATTAGTGATGTTTAATTTTTCATATACCTGTTGGCTATTTTATGCTTTCTTTGAAAAAATGTCTATTCAGGTCCTTTTCCTATTTTTTATTTAGGTTATTATTATTATTATTACTATTAAGTTGTATGTCAGCTGGTCATTTTAATCTTTACTGATAGGGCATTAAAAAATCACTGTAATGAGTGGTAAAAAAGTGTAATCTACAAAATCATGCAAAAAGTTTTCCAGATAATGTTATTTCAATATCCCTTCCACACATATTCTTCATAAGTTAACCAGGTTTAAAAATTGGAGGGAAAGGAGTTTCAGATGGGGAAAAAGAGAATATGAAACTTCAGTATCTGTAAGGTATTTGACATAACTGGACCACTTAGAGTTCAAGGGTATCTAAAACCTGAACAAGTAGAGAGAGGCCAAATCATGAAATGTCTTACAGGCCATGTTAGAGAAATTTGGAAATTTTCTTCAGGGAAACTTTTGGAGGGTTTTAGAGATGGGTGATAATCATGAGTTTCAGAAAGATCATTCTGGCAGCAGTATAGAAAATGGATTGATGACAGGGCCAACTGAGAGGCCATTGCAGCAATGCCAATGAAACTTGAGGTCGTGGTAGAGGGGATAGAGAGCAGTGGGTGGATCATAGAGAAATTTAGAAGGTAGGACCAAAGAGACTTGGTGATTTAGTGGATGTTTGTGTATGGAAACGGTTTAGTCAATGGAGTGTGAGAGAAAATGAGGAGTTGTGAATGACTTCCAGGAAAAGCTGAACAAGTCATTGCATCTTAATGAAAACTCTGTCTAGAAGCATTAAAATTAAGTATTAGTCAATGATGAGCAGGTACTATCTGTGTCAGAAAATAACAAAAATAAATTAGTATTTGCTAATGAATTTATAGAGATATCATAATCATAATTATCATCAAATAATTATATGTAATATGCTTTATAATTTATCAGAGCTATAATTAACATTACTGCAATTGATCCTGTGATATTTTCAATGTAACAAATCAGAAAACCAAATTACAGGTTAAATACATCCTCAAGGTCTCTTAGCTGGAAACTAGAGTGCAATCCTAAAAGTCTAACATTCTAACACCAAGGTTCTGTTTGGTGGCATTCTCATCATTATAATTACCATCAATGATCAGTCTATTGAAAGTTTCCTTGTGCTAGAGACTCTGATCAGCAATATTTGCATCATTTCATCCTTACAATTAACCTCATGAAGTTTGTATTATTGTCTCTATTTTACAAATGAAGAAACTGAGATTCAGAGATTTTAAGTATGTCTTAAAATTTTAAGTATTAAGGTCACATAGCTATTAGATGGAAGAACTGATATCTGATTTCCAAAGTCCAATGCCACAAACAGTATATACAACTCATGCCAACCTACTCCAAATACCATCTATTAAGTATACTGTCATCATAGTTCATTGATAAATAGTATATAAGTGAGTGATATATTTACTGAATTCATTGTTTGGTTGTTAATTTGGGTTTTTGGTACACATTAACTGTAGGCTTTCAAATAATCAATCATGTTGAAAATGTGGTAATTAATTCCAATTGTTAAGGCCAAATAACTTATTTTGCTTCGATCTAGAAACTTGAATCATTATAAACATTCTCTGCATCTGTAACATGTAAGTAACTGTAAGATAATTACACTAGTTAGGATAAGCCAGGTTATGTTGTTATAACCAGCAATCTCCAAATCTCAGTGGCTTCAAATGATAAAGGTTTCTTTTTCATTCATATTACATATTCATTACAGGTCAGTGGGCAGTTCTGCTCCATATTGTTCTGACTCAGTGATTAGGTTCCCACATCAGGAATGCTGTTGGTAACCACAGCCGGGGAGAGGGAGAGAACTGGAGGATCAGACACCAATCCTTAAATTTCAGGCGGAAGTGACGTATGTCACATCCACTCACATTTTATTTGCCAAAATATGCCATATGGTCTTGCCCAATTTTAAAGAGCAGAGAAATACAACCCTACCATGTGGTGGGACAGAGGAGAATTAGAAATAAGTCTACTCTAGAAATTCATAGCAATCTCAGATGTTAATCAATTTCACAATGGAATCATTTCCAAGATCAAATAAGTTGTGAAAACATTGAGTTAAACAAAGTTAAAGAAATTTCCTGACTATAATTCTTCTCTGGGCTCTACTATATTAGTAAGCATTATTAATCTCAAAGAAAGAGACTACTATCATGGAATCCTTTTTTAAAAAAAAAAATATTCAAAGACCATCTGCAAAGACTCATGTTCTGAAGAAAACACTTTAAGAAACAGTACCATAAGACCTTTCTTATTAGAACTTGTTTGTGGAAGGATGAAAGGAAAGAAGAATGGAAGGAAAGGATGAAGGAAGGGAGGAAAGAAAAAGGCTACAGCAGTGCAAATTTATGGATGGTTTTGAGATTAAGAGTTATACAGAAAAGTCATCCATAGTAGCTAGTCCCAACCAAAAATAACATTTTCTAATCCCTTGTTCATGACACTGTTAATTTATTATTTATTGAATTATATATTATGCTAGGTGCTGTACTTGTGTTAACTCATTCCACTTCACAATAACATTATAAAACACAGATTATTATCATCTCATAGATGGAGAAATTAAAACTTAGAGTGGAAAATTACATATTGTGTCTCCTATGTTGAAATCGTAACCCCCAAGGTGATGAAAGTAGGAGAGCGGGTCTTTGGGAGGTGAATAGGTCATGAGGGCAGGACCCTCATGAATGGGATTGATGACCTTAGAGACCCAAGAGAGCCAGCTTGCCCCATCTTCTGTGTAAGGACACAGAAGTCCCAGAATCCGGACCATACTGTCACCTTCCTTTTGGACTTCCCAGCCTCCAGAACTGTGAGAAATAAATTTCTGTTGTTATAATCTACCCAGTCTCTGGTATTTTGTTAGAGCTACCTGAATGAAACCTGAAATAAGACACGTAATAATTGCCACATAGATAGTAAACTGAGTTACAGACCAGATGAGGAAGCAAAATCACGTCCATCTCCAAATGAAAAGGATTAAGTGCTCCTGTGAGATGTGCAAACAAGAAACTGGTTCGTCAAAAGATGGAAAGATTCCTTTTCAGTTGGTTATCCTTTCATGGACCTTGAGGTATGTGAAAAGAGTGATGTTTGGGTACCTGAGTGGAAAGCATTAAATGTCATATTGTTTGGATTGTCTTCTGGAGGTAATAGTGAGCCACTGAAGATTTGTGAGGTGGGAGTAACAATTGGACGATTATAGCAAGACTGATAATTTGAAGTGCAGAGAAGACTTTTAGCAATAACCCTCTCAATATACAAATGGGGAAAATAATGCCCCCAAATTTCGGGCTTCACATCTAGGGCTTTTATTATTGTCACGAGCCTTTTCATCTGGGTAGCTGAGTTGGCTGGCTGACTTGCCTCCATTAGGTCACAGAATGAGCTTAAGTATTGCCAGCCTTTCATCCCAAATTAAATGAGCCTTAATGAGGTATTAAGAGCTGGCAGAAGAGGGGACTACTTTGCACCTAGGGGGATCAAGTGTAGGTGATAGCAGGATCATGCCAGAGTCCGTCTGACATCCAAGGTAGGGATCATCCCTTGGCTGAATATCCCTGGGGTTGTGCAGAAGCCCGGTCCATAGCCACTGACCATAGATCTACTGCAGTGCTATGTTAAAACTGGCATTGTCAAGATAGGCAGTATAGATCTCCAAAGAAGGGAAAAAGTTTGGTAATACATGGCTTAATAGTTGTTGATATTGTGGGTGTGGTAATACAGATGTCCCTCTGGAGTTGATAAAAGACACTGATTTTGACCCATACAAAGATGGAGTAGCTTTGTCTGTTGACAGAACCATTTCTGTTTCTTTGGTCGCTTTCTTAGCAAATGACCCCCCCTACCTCCCAGTTGAATAAGCCAGAAATCTAGGTATCATATTTGACATCTTTCTCTCCATTGCCCCGATACCCAGTCAGTACCAAGCCCTTCTATATTTTGAATACGCATGTGCCCTATCCTCTCTGCCATGACCTTAAACAGGCCACCATCATATCTAAATTATTGAAACAGCTTTTTCTGTTTCTCCTTTCTCAAGTCTTGCCCTTCTTAATCCATTCTTCACACTACAGCCAAAGAAATGGAGAAAGCAAGACTCTTGGAAATGATTTTTATTTTTTAGAGCAAAAAATGCTTTCAATTAGAGAATAGATTATTTTGTTTTATTTTCCAGCTTCCCTACAGAAGAACAGTGATTTCACAAGAAGTACAAATGATATGATCATGACCACAGACTTAGCACTTTTTTTCCAACCAGGAATCACAGACAAGGATTTCACAGAATCAACTAAACCATTATTTGTTCAACTTGCTAAAACCTGAGTCAACAGCTCTTTAAGATCTCAAACTCAGGGATTCTCAGTTTAGGTAAGACCTTTGCAAGAGCTAGTGCTTTCAGAGGTTTTACAAAAAGAGAAATTTCATTATTTAGCTACTTGGGATATGGACTCAGCTTTCTATTATCATAGATATGTGTGTTGAGAAAAGTGTACCTAGGTCATAGGTGGAGGATAACAAGATCCTAGTCAGATAAAATCTGAATTTTGAAGTTATCTTTTTTAGTCTTCTGATGGTGAGAGGAGAAGCAGCTAATAATTATTAGCTGTGTGTGTGTTTTTTTTTTTTTTTTTTTTTTTTTTTTTTTTTTTGATGGAGTCTCGCTCTGTTCCCCAGGCTGGAGTGCAGTGGCGTGATCTCTGCTCACTGCAAGCTCTGCCTCGTGGGTTCACACCATTCTCCTGCCTCAGCCTCCCGAGTAGCTGGGACTATAGGCGCCCACCACCACGCCTGGCTAGCTTTTTGTATTTTTAGTAGAGACGGGGTTTCACCGTGTTAGCCAAGACAGTCTGCATCTCCGGCCCTTGTGATCCGCCAGCCTCGGCCTCCCAAAGTGCTGGGATTACAGGCGTGAGCCACCGCGCTTGGCCTATTAGCTGTTTATTGTAACAAGTGGGATACACATTATCACATTAGCTCTACGAGGCAGTTACAATCATCAACACTATTTTACAAAGAAGGATGCTTTAAAAAACTTGCTTAAGAGTCTAGATCTGGGCCGGGCGCGGTGGCTCAAGCCTGTAATCCCAGCACTTTGGGAGGCCGAGACGGGCGGATCACAAGGTCAGGAGATCGAGACCATCCTGGCTATCACGGTGAAACCCCGTCTCTACTAAAAATACAAAAAATTAGCCGGGCGCGGTGGTGGGCGCCTGTAGTCCCAGCTACTCGGGAGGCTGAGGCAGGAGAATGGCGTGAACCCGGGAGGCGGAGCTTGCAGTGAGCTGAGATCCGGCCACTGCACTCCAGTCTGGGCGGCAGAGCGAGACTCCTTCTCAAAAAAAAAAAAAAAAAAAAAAAAAAGAGTCTAGATCTGGTAAGTAACAGCCAGGTAACAGCAACAGCCAGGATTCAAACTCAGGACATAAGAACTTGCTTATTTAAGTGTGATATCCCATTGCTCTGACATTCATGTTGCTTTCAATATTCAAAAAAACCCTTGTGAGATGGGTCTTCCCATTCTAGAGATATGGTTATTGAGGTTCAAAAAGTTTTGTTGTTGTCGTTTTTTTTTTTTTTTTTTTTTTTTTTAGAGACAGGATTTCACCATCACCCAGGCTGGAGTACTGTCATGGCTCATTGTAACCTTGAACTCCTGGGCTCAAGTGTGCCATTGTGCCTGAGCAATTTTAAAATTTTCTGTAGAGATGGGGGTCTTGCTATGTTGCCCAGGCTGGTCTTGAACCCCTGACCTCAAGTGATCTGCCTGCATTGGCCTCCCAAAGTGCTGGGGTTACAGGTGTTGGCCACCAGGCTTTGCTCCAACTCAAAAAGTTTAAAACTTGCCTATGTCACTCAGTAAGTAGCAAGGCTGAGATTGAAACTCATTCTTGGCAACTTTCAAAGTCCGTGATTTTTCCATAATGCCTTCCAAGAAGGCATCTGTTTTTATCATCTCACAGATGCGTTGACGGTATTCAGGAGTGACTGGATAGCTGACAATAATCATAAAACCACATTTTCAAAACTTTACTGTGTAACCCTATGTGCTTAGCAAATATTGTAAAAATGAGGTTCTGACCAATAAAATGTCAGGAAAGTTAGTATAAATTGGTCAAGAGGGTGACAGTCACTCCAGAATTTGATTTGACCATACTTACCATATCAGATTCTCGTTCAGTCCTCAGCAAAATGAAGGGCTGTATTTTCACTCTGTTTCTATTCTCTGTCCTATTTGCCATCTCAGAAGTGAGGAGCAAGGAGTCTGTGAGACTCTGCGGGGCAGAATATATACGGACAGTCATCTACATCTGTGCCAGCTCCAGGTGGAGAAGGCATCTGGAGGGGATCCCTCAAGCTCAGCAAGGTAACAGTAACTCATGTGTCTCCTTTATTTTCCTTTCACGTGTCTCTTATTTTTTCAAGCTGCGTTTTAAACCATTATTTCATTAAGTGTTTCTCTAAGTACTGTTGAGGCATTTTTTATGTCAATTTAAGGGATTAATTATCAAAATATACTGAATTTAGCTTGGGGAGGTGATGAGCATGCTACCTTTCAGAAAATAAGGACCTCCTTTTTTAGTCCCCTGCTTGAAATCATTTGATTGCATGACCACTTCAATGAGCTCAGCATCTGTGGAAGGTACTATGGAAGCTACAGCGAAGCATGTGATTTCAAGGAGCATGTTGAAGTAGCAAGACTTTCACACATGAGTAATTATACAGTATAATAAGTTAGAATTCAGGCAGTTGTTAAATATGGATGCAAGGAAAGAAGCTGACCTTAATTGAGCATGTTTAAGTCCCAGGAAGTTACATGTGCAACATTTCATTCAGCTTTCTGATAAGGATCCTGTGAAGCAAGCAAAATTACCACCATTTATCATTTTACCAAGAAGAAAATTCTTTCTCCCAGCTAGTGAAAATGTGGCTAGGTAGCAAACCGGGTCTATCTGGCTTCAAGAGCCAAGGTCTTTACTAATTCCATACTGAGTCTCAGGTGGGAAAGAGAAGGTGGTGGACTTTTGTAATAAGTGACAGCATCATGGAGGTGGTGGTTGTTGACAGAGGCCCTGAAGGATTTGGGGATTATGAAAGGTGGTGGGGAAGCAGGGTGGGAATTCTAGTAGTAGGAATTGCCTGATCAGAATTTTGAAGGTAGAAATGAACCAAATGTCTTTCAGAAACAGGGAAGTGACTGACTTTACTATATTTCTTTATTATACAATTCAACTAACTTGAAAGTTTGACTGAAATTCTTTCTGTTAATTATATATTAAAGTATGAGGTAGAATTTATTTAAAATCCTATTTTTAAATTTTTATTTATTTATTTGATTAGAGACAGAGTCTTGCTCTCTCACCCAGGCTGGCACAACTATACCTCACTGAAGCCTCAAACCCCTGTACTCAAGTGACCCTCTCACCTCAGCCTCCTGAGTAGGTAGGACTACAGGTGTGTGCCACCACATCTGGCTAATTTTAAAATATTTTGTAGAGATGGGGTCTTGCAATGTTGCCCAGGCTGGTCTCAAACTCCTGGCCTCAAGCAGTCTTCCGTCTCGGCCTCCCAAAGCACTGGGATTACAGGCATAAGGCACTGGGCATGGCTGAAAATCCTATTTTAAAAATTATTTTCTTAATTGATAAAAATTATATATATTTATTGTGTACAACATATTGTTTTGAAATGTGTATACATATAATATACATGTATGTATAGCTAAATTAAGCTAATTAACATATGCATTACCACACATACTTATGTCTTTGTGATGAGGATACTTAAAATCTACTCTTTTAGCAATTTCAGGAATACAATGCATTGTTATTAACTATAGTCACCATGTTGTACAATAGACTTCTTGAACTTATTCCTCCTAACTGAAATTCTGTACTCTTGACCATCTCTTCCCCCACCATACCCCTCACCCTCTGATAACCATCATTCTCCGCTATACATTTTTGAGTTTGAAGTTTTTAGATTCCACATATAAGTGAGATCATGTGGTGTTTGTTTTTCTGTGCTTTGCTTAAGAGTCTATTTTAATAATTGATTGTATTTGCTATGTTTTATTCTAAAAAGTTAAAAAGGAAAAATGTGGTGACCATATGTATGATTGTTAAGGTTTCAGTTTAATTTAAAATGATGTTGGTAATGAAAACATTTTAGAAAATGTCCAAAACTGTTCATATTTGGGCTATTGTATTGAAAAAGCATGCATTTTCCATTTTCACTACCACTTTAATATTGAGGTTCGTATGACTAGATGCTAACAAAAATTATATGGGTTTTTAACCTTAAGAGAGTAAGTGTAATTTACAGGATTTACAACAATCTCTGGAATAGCAAACCAAAATACATTATAAAAAATACATTTGGGATATCTCTGAAACACATAGGGCAGTGGAATGGATGTCTGTAAGGCTAGCTCTGTTGGACATCACTGAAATCATACTACTACTTATTAAATCTTTCTCAGATTTTCAGAGTGTTTTCCCATACATTATTTATCTGATCAATTCTGGTTTACCAACCAGCATCCATTCACTTAATTTTTCATGGTGCCTGCTGGTGTGCTACTGCACTGACAAGTCAATTTGAACTAAATAAAAGTGAGAGAAGCTTATATGTGAACTTTGGAAACAACACTTAGGCAAAAACTGAATTTCGGCCGGGCACGGTGGCTCAAGCCTGTAATCCCAGCACTTTGGGAGGCCGAGACGGGCGGATCATGAGGTCAGGAGATCGAGACCATCCTGGCTAACACGGTGAAACCCCGTCTCTACTAAAAAATACAAAAACTAGCCGGGCGAGGTGGCGGGCGCCTGTAGTCCCAGCTACTCGGGAGGCTGAGGCAGGAGAATGGCGTGAACCCGGGAGGCGGAGCTTGCAGTGAGCTGAGATCTGGCCACTGCACTCCAGCCCGGGTGACAGAGCGAGACTCCGTCTCAAAAAAAAAAAAAAAAACAACTGAATTTCACTTTTTATTTTCAGATATAGAGGTTTAAGTCTCCATTTCCTTCTTTACTGATCAAGATTGCAGAGCATACACAAGGTTGTTTTTTTGTTTACGTGTTTTTTGTTTATAGCACATAACTAATAACTTTGGAAGTTGCTGGTCATCCCGCAGAGGTAGCGAGTAAAAGAAGTCAAGTCCTGACTAGCTGAGCGACACTGGCTGTCACTCCTCCTCTTTGCACTCAAGTTTCTGCCTCTGTAAAATGAGGAGAGTGGAGATGACTGTGCTCTCCCCAAAATGTCTAATCTCTCTGAAACCAGACCAACATTTAAAAAAATTATGTGTAGGATTCTATTTCATTTCAGGGATCCAGTTCATTTCCCCAACAGTGTAATGTGGTTGCTGCCTTCTTTGTAGGAGCTGTCTAAGGATGTATTATTTTTTTCTCTTCCATACAGCTGAGACAGGAAACGCCTTCCAGCTCCCAAATAAACGTGAGTTTTCTGAGGAAAATCCAGCGCAAAACCTTCCGAAGGTGGATGCCTCAGGCGAAGACCATCTTTGGGGTGGACAGACGCCTACTGAAGAGCTTTGGAAGTCAAAGAAGCATTCAGTAATGTCAAGACAAGATTTACAAACTTTGTGTTGCACTGATGGCTGCTCCATGACTGATTTGAGTGCTCTTTGCTAAGACAAGAGCAAATACCCAATGGGTGGCAGAGCTTTATCACATGTTTAATTACAGTGTTTTACTCCCTGATAGAACACTAATATTGTGTTATTAAAATGATAGCTTTTGGGTAGGCAAAACTTCTTTTCTAAAAGGTATAGCTGAGTGGTTGAAACCATAGTGATCTATATTTTCTCCCTTTGCCAAGGTTAGTGAACTGTTCTTTTCAAATTCTACTAATGCTTTGAAATTTCAAATGCTGTGCAAAATTGCAATAAAAATGCTATAAATCAAGCTCACTGTGCTGTTTTCTTTTTAAAAAATTGTAAACAACTTTTAAACAGTAGACAGAAAATGCTGGTGATTGGAAAATCTAAAAATATACATAAAAAATAAACATCAACTATTATCTCATCATCCAGAAATAACTATTCATTCTTAATGTTTGAGTTACTGTGTATTGTTACTGAAAACTTAAACATTGATTCATAGTGTAAACCAAAAAGTATCTGAGACAGCTCTCAATCAATTTAGAAGTTTATGTCCCCAAGGTTAAGGATGTCCACCCAGGATACAGGTCTGTGCCTTTCTCCAAAGATGACTTTGAGGGCTTCAATATTTAAAGGGGAAAGGGTGGATATTGGGGAAAGAGGAATAACTTTTTTTTTTTTTGAGACGGAGTCTTGCTCTGTCGCCAGGCTGGAGTGCAGTGGCGCAATCTCGACTCACTGCAACCTCCTCCTCCCAGGTTCAAGTGATTCTTCTGCCCCAGCCTTTCAGGTAGCTGGGACTACAGGAGTGCACCACCACACCCAGCTAATTTTTGCATTTTTAGTACAGACGGGGTTTCACCATATTGGCCAGGATGGTCTAGATCTCTTGACTTCGTGATCAGCCTACCTCTGCCTCCCAAAGTGCTGGGATTACAGGTGTGAGCCACCGCGCCTGGCCAAGGAATACTTTTTAAAAGGTGTGGATAGGTGAGAAGCAAAGGGTTGTATTCTTCTGAGCCTTTAATCAACCATTCACATGTGATAGGAGAGTAGAGAAAGAGTCACTTGTGCATCAGTCCAGCTCAGTGAATCTGCATTTTTACATAAGATAAATATAGGAGAGAGGAAGCAATCAGACATGCATTTGTCTCAGGTGAACAGAGGGATGACTTTTAGTTCTCTTCTTTGTCCCACACCTGTGAAGATAAGCTATCAATTTACATTGTCGGAGTGAAATCTGACAGAACTGTTTTAGGGTAAAGATCTTGGGGCCCACAAAACTTTCCTAGTGGGCAAATTGTGAGGGAGGTATGTAGCTTGTTCAATCTTTGTAGTTATCTTAGGAATAAAATGGGAGGCAGGATTGCCTGATGCAGTTCCCAGCTTGACTTTTCCCTTTGGCTTAGTGATTTTCGAGTCCTAAGATTTATTTTCCTTTCACAACAGTCAAATATGAGAATCTAAACAAAGTGCTTTTCTCAAAGGACCTACAGTGCTCAATACATGTTTCCTAATAATCATGTAGTCCTTCAACGTTATATGTGAGAATAGCTGGAGGCATATATGTATTCACCAGGTCCCACAAACAGGTGAAACTCAGAATACGTTAAGTAATAAGCTTCTTCCTGTAGTATGAGCCACCTTGGTTTTGCCTTTCTACTGCATTCTATTCTCATTCTGGAATTTGTGAAACAAAGACCCAGATAACCAAGTCATTGTTATGCAATTGGATGTCTTCCCAGATAAAATGACAAAAGACAGAGTAAGGATATCACAAAACAATGCTTTTATTTCTAACTCTGACAGCGAACTCCCCCAGTGGGTTGTAACAAGAGTTAGAATCTCTGTTCATCTAAGTGCCGCTCTTATTGATACAATAGTCCATATTGGAAATCCATCTACTAAAACCTGGGCACTTAAATTGTGTCAAGGCATTATGAATGGAATTTAAACACTTTCCTTCACATATTTGCTGCAGAAAACGTATGAGGGTGTGAAAATACTTCGCCACCATTTTGCAGATGAGGAAACTGAGGCTCAGTAGAAGTAAGTAAATGTGCCCTAAGTCACACAAGTTAGTGGATGGTGTTACTTACTGGATCCAAACTTAGGCTGCTTAGTGATTCAAGACAGTTACACCAATCTGTACTAGTAGTCAAAATACTCTTTACTACCAGGCACTCTGACTTTTCAAAGCAAGTCAGTTTCACTGAAGAATATCCTTGATGAAGCAGTAAAAATTACATTAATCTCAACCCTTGAGTACATGTCTTTTCAATATTCTGGGTGATGTAATGGGAAGACTGGATGAGGCATTGCTGTAGCATACTGAAGTATGATGGTTGTCTCAAGCATAAGCATTTATGTATTTAAATTGCAAACTTAAAATTTATGTAATTAAATTGTGAGCTGCTTTTTCCACGAAGCACTATTTTTTTCTTTTTTTTTTTTTTAAAGAAAGAGTGAAAATTTAGTTATTCAGATTTTGGGATTTGAAATGAAATAAGATTTGAAAAGTGAATGAAGTGAAACTTTCACTTCAAGGAAAACAACTGACAGTATTTGTTGCTGATGATAAAATTTAAGCTTTCGAGAAATTTTGGGAAACTCATCCCCTACCATCAGCATCAGTGATGATATTAATGAATTTGATTTTTTGACATTGTGTGTCAACATTTGGAAGATATGCATAACTTAGCAAACCAATATTTTCCAAATGATCAATGCATGATATTATAAAATAATGAATGGGTAAAATATCCACTCAAAGAGCAAAATAAAAATTTTAATCTAACAGTACAAATGATTCATTGATATGACTTCACATTTACATGGCAATCTAACTATAATAAATAACTGCTTGTTGAGTTTGGGGATATATCAAAAAAAGAATTTAAAAACTATCTGAAAACATTATTAAAATAATCTTCCCTTTCCAAGTAAATATCTATATGAGGCGGATTTCCTTCATGTATGTCAACCAATACCACACACAGCAACAGATCAAATGCAGCAACTGGTATGAGAATCAAGCTGTCTTTACCAAGCCAGCCATTAGAGATTTACACAAATCTGCAACAATGCAAGTCTTCTTACCAAAGGTTTTTTTTTTTTTTTTTTTTTTTTTGGTGAAATATAAGTAGTTTGTTGTTGTTGTTGCTGTTTTTTGGAGATGGAGTCTCACTCTGTTGCCCAGGCTGGAGTGCAGTGGCATGACCTCAGCTCACTGCAACGGGGCTCAAGTGATTCTCTTGCCTCAGCCTCCCTAGTAGCTGGGATTACAGGCATGTGCCACAAGGCCTGGCTAATTTTTGTATTTTTAGCAGGGATGGCATTTAACCATGTTGGCCAGGCTGGTCTTGAACTCCTGATCTCAAGTGATCCTCCCGTGTTGGCCTCCCAAAGTGCTGGTATTACAGGCATGAGCCATCATGCCTGGCCAAGTTCTTATAAAATATGGTATTTGTGTTGACATGGTGGATTTATTATTTTTAAATGGATTAATAAATTTAAATTTCTCAGTTTTAAATTTCAATGCAGTAAATATTCATAGATTCAACTCACATAAACAAAAGTTCTTTGAAGTTCTTAATAATTTTTTAAGAGTGCAAAGGAGTTCTGAGACTAAAATATTTGAGGACTGCTATTCTATAATATGTATTGCCACTTTTTTTATTACATCAGTAGGTATTCAGATTGTTTTCAGTATTTGCCATTACAAATAAAGATGCAATAAACAACTTTCTTCATATATCCTGATGTACTGACACTTATTTCTGTGTCAGTACGTAGCTTACCAGGTTGCTGGGGAAAGCAGTAAATACATATTTGCATTATATTTTTGTTATTTATTTACTATATTCTTGTTTATATTTATTAGTTATTATAAATGTATTTATATAATTTAAGTACATGGAGAAACAAAGAAGAAAAATGGAACCTCATCTCTCAATAAATCCTGTAACGACTTTTTTTTCAGGGAAAAAGGAGAATATATGCATAAGGTTAGGAAATGCAAACAGTCCACAGAAGCATAAAATAAATCAAAAGCCTCGCTCTCCTTTATTTGATTCTAAAGTAATACTATAACCCTTATTAAGAGTTTCTTATAACTTCTGCCAGAAGTAAAAATCATATTTATAATGAATTCATGTGGTGTAACTGCAAATACAGCTAGGCAGGTTTATCTATCTATCTATCTATCTATCTATCTATCTATCTATCTATCTATCAATCATCTATCTGTATAATCTATCTAATGGATCTATCTCTATAGCATAGACTTTTAACTGTCCACCGAAAATTTCTTCTTCTCTTCCTGTTGGGCACACAGCTCAACTACATTTCTCAGCCTCCTTTGTGTTTATGTTTGGTCATGTGACTGAGTTCCAGCCTACTAAATGTGAGTAGTAGTGATATGTGCCACTTCCAAGACAAGTCCATAAAATCCCCCACCCTCTCACTTAACTTAACAAGCATTAACTTTTGAGTTGTTTTATATTTAAGTCTATTTTTAAGGCAGTAAACCTACTCTAATACAGTATTTACTGGATCTATCATCCTATTTTACACCAAAATGGATTACACACAGTGTCCTACATCTCATTGTTGTTGTTTTATTTAATATATCTTCATATATTTCAATAACATCTCAATATATGTATTTTAAATTTAAACATATAACAAGAGATGACCATCTAAAAAGTGTGCATTAATTCATATTTCCACTAGAAATTTATGAGAGAGCTTATATTCTCACCTGTCTATGATGTCATTACACTTGCAAAAATTTGGTGAAATTAGGTGAAATATTAAACATAATTTTTGGATTGAATTGCATTCACTTGACCATGGAGTGATCACCTTTTGTATTTATCGACCACTTGTATTTTCTCTTGTGTAAATTAATCTGTCCATATGATTTGCCCATTTTTCTATGTATTTTTCTAATCAAATTTCAAAGCTTTTTATATTAAGAATACTAACTTTTTGACTGCTCTCCAGATAAAATATTTTCTCCTAGTCTTTTATGTTTTTACTTCATTTAGGATATCCTTTGACATACGATGTCTGTCTTTTTCTTTTACAGTTTCTGAATTTCCTGCTTTGCTTAGGAAGATCTCCCTTTCTGTGAGGTTGCACAAGAATTCTCCTAAGTTTTATTCTAATAATTTTGTGGTTTATCCTTTGAATTTATATCTAATTCATCCTACATTTGTTTTCGTATAGCATGAAGTGGTTAATTTTAATTTTCTCCAGATAGATAGCAA
Organism: Chlorocebus sabaeus; assembly: GCF_047675955.1. Classification (NCBI taxonomy): domain Eukaryota; kingdom Metazoa; phylum Chordata; class Mammalia; order Primates; family Cercopithecidae; genus Chlorocebus; species Chlorocebus sabaeus. The sequence goes on from NC_132923.1 coordinate 70,113,127, forward strand.
ATTTTTCCTGCATCATTTATTAAATGAATTGTCTTTCTCCTGTAAAAATTTCACATCACTTTAATCGTATGTTGTTTCCATTATACTTTGAACTATTATAGACTGTTTATTCTGTTCACTGATCTATTTACCCTGGGTTAACCCTATCCTATTTTGACTGTGGTAGCTTTGTGGTAAATTCTAATATCTAGTAAGAAAAGTTGCCCATCTCTATAGCTTTTCTAGAAATAATTTTTATGACTATTATGAGACATACACTTCCATATGAATTTGTTATTCTGTACTAAAAATATCTCATTGGAATTATGATTTGAATTGCATTACACGCATACCAATGTAGGAAACATTTACATTCTAGGATGTTAAGAATTTCTATTTAGAATAATTACTATAACATAGTTTATTTTAAATATTTAAATAATTTTATTTATATAGGTATTATACATTTTAATTTAAACTTATGCCGGAATTTTTTGCCACTATGAATGAGAAATTTCTTCCATGTTCATTTCTAATTACTTGTTGCAGTGCAAAGAAAAATCTTGAGTTTTAAAACATTATCTCCAAGCACCTTGTCAAGTAATTTTATTAAATTTAATAGCTGCTTGACTAGTTCATTTTGGATTTTTGAGGTATGCAATATTATCATCTACAATGAAAAGATACTTCCATCTCTTCTTTTGCAGGATTTAAGCTGATTGTGTCATATTCTTGACTTATTACCTTACTCATTATTCAGTAATTATTTATTGAGAGAGTAATGTGCCAGGCATGGTTCTAGGTAGTAAGGATACAGCTGTGAATAGAACAGAAAAAGTGCATATTCTAATGGATGGCACACGTAAACAGGAGTAATATTAGATTATAATTGATGCTGAGAAGAATAAACCATGGAAGGGGGATAGGAAAGCTTGGGTGGGGGGATAAAGGGAAATGAGTTTTAAGCAGGGTGGTCAGGGAAGGCCTCTCAGGGAAGGTGACCACTAAAAACGTCTAAATCAAGCTTGTCCAATCTGTGGCCCATGGGCTGTATGCAGCCCAGGAGAGTTTTGAATACTGCCCAACACAAATTATAAGCTTTCCTAAAATATTATGAGTTTTTTTGTGTTGGTTTTTTTTGTTGTTGTTTTGTTTTGTTTTGTTTTAGCTCGTCAGCTATCAGTGTTAGTGTATTTTATGTGTGGCCCAAGACAATTCTTCTTGTTCCAATGTGGCCCAGGGAAACCAAAAGATTGAACACCCCTGATCTAAATGATAATAACGGCAGCAGACATCTCTCCCATGTTCCTAATTGTAATGGAAAAGGCGTTAGCATTCACTACTCAGTACGACATTTGTTGGTTGAAATATGAATAAATAAAACAATAAATAATGAATTTATATTATACATGTGTATATAATATTCAGAATTATCTTAAAAGTATTATTCTATTACGTATTGCTGAAGGACTTATTTTGCTGGAAATTCTTCTAAATTTCATAAAATACACACTTAATTTTATAATATGGTATTTTTCTCTTTAGTAAATGTGAAGAGTTCTGTTGACAAGCTTTCTTATGTTGAAATGTCTCTATATTCTAAGAATAAATTCATTTGATCATAGTATAACATTCTTCTAATACTCAGAAGCATTGCATTTGTTAATATTTTGTTTAGAATTTTCGTATCTGTGTTCATAAATAAAACTGATCTCTATATGTTTTGCCAATAAAGATTATTCTAGCTTTATAAAATGAAGGCATTATTTGTTCTTTAAAAATCTGGAAGAAAAAGTTGTAATAATATCTTTAGCCTCGTGACTTAAAAAAATTCACTGGAGTATAATACACATACAATCAAGTACATGACTTTTAAGTGAACTTTTACTCATTTGTATACAAATGAATTATTAAAATATTTCCAGTTATTAATAATGTATTCTCTTTTTATATACCACTGCACTTTATTTGTTAACGTTTTGTTTAATATACATTTTCATAAACAACATTTATGTTTTTTATAATATCATGTTAATACATTTTTTAAAAACATTTATGCTTTTTCTGTAATATATTGATATCAGGGTTAAGCTAGCTCCATAAAATGAGTTAGAAAGTGGTCCTTCTTTCTTTAATCTCAGAAAGTTTAAGATTGATACTATTTCTTCTTTAAATGATTGGGCCTTAATGTACTACTTTCCCAAGTAGTCAAAGTGGTCCCCCAGTGGCATCCACCTCAGCTACCTTCTGAATTCATTTCTTTTGAATGGCATTGTAATATAGATGGTTAGGTTTTGGTCGCTTTTTTTTTTTTTAAGCATAAGTTTGACAAATGGCTTTTACTTGTGCTTGTGCATTGGGATGCAAGCAAGCAATTTAACTATATATTTTAAAAAAATTATTACACCTGTCCTATCAAAGTAAAGTTCTTGTTACATAATACATTTCCTTATAGGAAAAAATAATTATAATTATATAATTAACCAACAACATACAGTTTATTTTCCCTTAGTTTCAAAATGAAATTATGAGTCTTTAAGCTTATTTTTCATAGGAATTTAAAAACTATTTCCCAGCAACCCCTAAACAAATCGGGCTGGATATTCTGTCCTTTTAATAGTTAGATGATTCAGCCTCATCATCGTCTGTGGGAAACTTTTCTGATCACAAATGTAAAGTGAAGCTTAGTGCTTCCCGTACTGGTTATACTGGTTCCTTGCCTTGCTAGGTAGGGAAATAGCCTGGTGGGTGGGTGGAAAACCACAAGTTTCAAGTTATATCCTGCACTAAAATTTTAAAAAGTGTACTCAAATTGGCCAGGAAAGAAACTGAGAAGAGGTTACAGGAGACTTCAATCAGATACTTAAGATATATGTCTTAATAAACCTTTAGTATGTTTATTCTATATGAACATACTAGAGGAATATATACATTCAAATGGGAACTAACAGGATAAAATAGGTGGCAGTAAGCAAAAACGTTCAAAGGAATCAAGAAAGTACTGAAGTGAGAATTCAGACATCTGAATGAAACAAATTTAAAAACAGGTAGACATCAGCCACGAGAAGCTAAATTTGGAGATGTATAGGACTGTATAATAAATATGGACTTGAGAAGAAATTGTCATTCAAAGAAGGCAGCAGCGGATGATTAAAGGTGATAAAAGAAAAACATGTAATCTAGGGTATTACATTAGGGTTGTGAGTAGAAATTGCAAAACTATCTGCTCAATTTTCTAGAGAAGAGTTTCTGCAGGAAAAAATTAGAGGTTGCGAGTAAGCATCTACTGTGGGTCAGATATTCTATGCATACTTTCTCTTTTAATCGTCGTGACAGGAACATAAGTAGTAATCATAATCATCTTTACCTTTGGGGAAACTAAGGCTCAAGACACCAGCCACCTCAAACCAAAGTCACACACAGCTAGTAAGGGTGGCAGCTAAAGGCGATTTTTGTCAAACTTAGGCTTAAAAAAAAAAAAAAGCGACCAAAACCTAACCATCTATATTACAATGCCATTCAAAAGAAATGAATTCAGAAGCTGAGGTGGCTGCAACTGGGGGACCACTTTGACTACTCAGGAAAGTAATACATTAAGGCCAGGCGTGATGGCTCACGCCGGTAATCCCAGCGCTTTGGGAGGCCGAAGCAGGTGGATCACGCGGTCAGGAGATCAAGACCATCCTGGCTAACAAGGTGAAACCCTGTCTCTACTAAAAATACAAAAAATTGGCCGGGCATGGTGGCGGGCTCCTGTAGTCCCAGCTACTCGGGAGGCTGAGGCAGGAGAATGGCGTGAACCCGGGAGGCGGAGCTTGCAGTGAGCCGAGATGGCGCCACTGCACTCCAGCCTGGGCGACAGAGAGAGACTCCGTCTCAAAAAAAAAAAAAAAAAAAAAAAAAGGAACACATTAGCGGGGATGAGAACTAGATTGCAGAAGGTGAAAGAAGTAGCATAGAAAGAAGTGGCAGAGAAAATCAGAGGTAATGGGCGCAGGCCACTCCTTTATAACAATTTTGGGAGCAAAATGCATAGTAAATTATGAATAACTATTTAATATTGAGTTTTCTTAATATATTTTTGGTTAATATCTAGAAACACCAGTCAAATGATGGTCCTAACAAAGAGTGTGTTCGTTATCTAGGATGGCTACATTTACAAGCTCTAATTTCTCAACCGTTGTTGTTTTTAAAATCATTCCCGTATACTGGGATAATTCTTAAGAGTTTTTTTTTTTTTTTTTTGAATGAAGGAGTTAAACTAGCACTTAATTTCCCAACATATAATCTGTTGGACTCTGTTGGAAGAACCTCCTGTTATGTATTTTCTTTAAAGCCATTTTATTAACAATGACAGCAGATGACAGCACTGACACCTCCATTCAAGATGCTAACGTATTTTTGAGAGAACCCTTACATTTTTTATGATGTCTGAAAACACAAAAGGATCATCTAGGATTTTTTTTTAATGAAGAAAAGAAGGCATTATTTAATTTTAGTTTTGGAAAAACAGTTCCTATTAATTTTTGGGGGGTGGTTTCTGGCTGATGTTCCCAGAGTTAACTGAATTTTTAGTAATTTGCTATTAGTACTCACTATACTTGCTGAAGATTCTGCTAATGAATATTTTATAAAGCAGGAGGATGTTAGGTCTCAATCTGGATGACTGCCAAGTCTAAATCTCTCACCTTGATGATGTAGCTCAGCTCCAGCCCCACGCTCTCAGCTGCCGGAGGTTAACCCCATCTTAATATCCCATCATTAACTTAAATTCAACAAGTGAAAAATCAAACTTCATATTTTATTCCTCAAATTCTTCCTGCTGACTTCCTTATTTTTGTTAATAGGCTCATTGAACTAGTGACCCACACTGAAACTTTCAATTGCAACCATAAGAGCTACTGTATTGAGAGCTTTCTATCAGGAATTATGATGGTTTAGCAAACATATGTATTTAATTATCACCAAAATCCTATGAGGTAGGTACCAGTATTATCATTCCTTTACAATGAAGAAGCTGTGGCTTAGTGAGATTAGTAATTTATTTGAGGTCACTTAACTTGTGCCTGGGACAGCAGGACTCAGACCTAAGTCTGCAAACGTCCAGAGCTCGAAACTTTCAACTGTCTTTTCATATCATGTTGGAGTCTTTTTTTTTTTTGAGACGGAGTCTCGCTCTGTCGCCCAGGCTGGAGTGCAGTGGTGCCATCTCGGCTCACTGCAAGCTCCGCCTCCCGGGTTCAAGCCATTCTCCTGCCTCAGCCTCCCGAGTAGCTGGGACTACAGGCGCCCGCCACCTCTCCCGGCTAGTTTTTTTGTATTTTTTTAGTAGAGATGGGGTTTCACTGTGTTAGCCAGGATGGTCTCGATCTCCTGACCTCGTGATCCGCCCGTCTCGGCCTCCCAAAGTGCTGGGATTACAGGCTTGAGCCACCGCGCCTGGCCACTTCTGACTCCTCCTTCCCCTTGCCTACTCACGTAGACCTTGCCCCCATAGTGTCTCATACAACTATCCTCTCCTTTCCATTTCCAATGCCACTGCCTCTTCCAGCCTCTATTACCTCTCACCTCCCCAAAGAGTCTTTCTGTTCTTTTCCAACATATTCATCTTCTTAGAGCGTCCATTCATTTATGCTGTTAGCCTAATGAAAAACCTTTAATGATTACTTATTTTCTTACTCAGACACTGACAACGTATTCTTCTAATCTTAGTTCTAACCACTTATCTTAATGAACACTGTGCTTTATCCAGCCTAGACTTCCTGTAATCTTCTGCCTGTTGAAATTCTAATCTCTCCTTCACAGTCTAGCTTACATTTTCTTTCCTTTCATGAAGGCTTCCACGATTCCATTAATTGGATAAAGATATTCTGGATTTTTCTTATGACAACATATTTGAGCCTATACTGTGGTCACTTGTGTACTTCTATTTTCACCCCTATATGACCCTGGTTCCTCAGGGGTTGAACTGTGTTTGCTATTATCTGTGCAGCTGGGAGTTATGTAGCACAGTGCAATACACATAATGATAACGTAAAAAGTAAAAACGATTTTTATTGCTAGGCACTGTCAACTTCTGTGGTCAGTGTCCTCAATATGTCTTCAGTCTATTAATAGTAAAGGAAACAAAACTAAAATTCAAAAGTTAGCTCGACCATGAGAATGATCAGAGGAGAGAGAGAGAGCAGGAGGCAAGCAATGAATAGAGAAGGACTGAGAGAAAAGGTGAGAATTGAATGTGACCCTGAAAAGTGAAGAAAGTTGCTTAAGTGGGAGGGGGGGTGTTCTGAGGTAGGAAAGCATGAGTGAAGGCTCTGGGGCAGGGATGGGCATGGCTGGTCTGGGAAGAAGGAAGGTACTGTAGGAGAGGAAAAAAATACCAGGGAAGTTCAGGGTGTTTCAAAGTAAAAGAATTCCTTCAAATTTATAATGTCCTTTCTTTCCAAATTTCTCATGATAAGGTTCTGTGTGATAATTTCTTTAAAAATTTCTCATGATAAGGTTCTGTGTGATAACTAGCTTCTCCCAAGTTAGTTGCAATGAATGAGTTTTTACTGTGTATCCTTATATTGCTATATAGTTGCTAGAATTCATCATTGAGTATCTGAATTACAGTGCACGGCAATATGCTGGCAAACTGCTTTCTTTTTTGTTTTTTAACTGCCATCATGTTTGGCAGTTTCGATTCTCAACACAGCCTGGGGAAGATGGTAAGAAATTATCTCGTGGATTAGAATTTAGAACTCTAAAACAGTCATTGTTACAATAGACTTTCTATATGTTAAAGAAGTTTCTTCATTTTGATTTATTCATACAAAATTGTGATATGATTACCCCCGCTGTTGTTCCGTGAAGGGAGATGTTCACAAATGTGTCATGAAAATATGAAGCTCATTTACTTATTATACTTATAATCTAATCCAGATTGAAAACTGGTCTGTGGAGACTGACAAATATTGGTTGTGATAAATTATTACATAGACATATTCCCACTAATGCACTAACAGGAAAAACATAGTGAAAATTGACAAATTCATTTTGAATAATCACTTTAAAAGCCAGAAAATAGCAGAAGGAAAGGGATTTTAAAAGTATCAATTTTTTACTATATGTCATTTTTGGGGAAAAGTAAGACACCAAAACATTTTAAAATTAAAGCATTGACTGGTGTTCCATTCGCTAAACTCTTTTTGATATGAATGACAAATTATTTTTTCCTTAAGACTACAGCATTGCTAATTTTCTCCATATGTGTACAATTTGTCTTTGACCTTTAATAAATGTCCTCTAGGCAGTCCACTTACCATCCAGGAACAACACCACAACATCGTTTTACTTGCACACAAAGACTTGAAAGCTTCATAAAAATAAATGATCCGTGGCATAAGATACATTAACCAGCAGAATAATAAGCTATTTCAGCCCTGTAAATTTTAGCGCCCATCTATTCAAATCCTCACTGGGTCACTTTAGTATTAAATTCATAGGAGTAAAATGGTAAATACACATGCTTTATTTGTTAAGGTGCCAGCTATATATTTTGTGGAAAAGTTTGTTAGCTCAGGATATTTAAAAACGATGTCTCTTTCCAATAAATGATTTTATGTGTTACAGACACATTTAGTATTAAGCATCATGTATATTTAATGTCACAATGTCTACTTCAGTGCCCCAAAAAGCCTTTATTCACTTTATAGTTTCCATTACTGAAGAGCCAACATTCAGTTCTCCCACAGTTGTGTAAAGTGCAGGCAAGCCACAAGAGCTTCCAGTTTTAGCTTGCAGCCCGTGGGACCACGATAATTGTTATGAAGCCATTAATTCTACCTCAGCAGTTTCAACTGTCAGGTACATGTAACAACAATTGCACTTAATGAATGCTGCTCAATGTATTAAGTACAAAATGAAAACCAGTATTCTTTTATATGCAGCACTGAGGCATATTATTTATCATTTGTGTGTACCCATGTTGAATATTCTGCTATCATTTATTGGTCAGGGTATATAGCCATAGTTTTTCTAAAGCTTTTCTTTATTAAAAAACAATGCAGGAAATTGTAACTCTCTAATTAAAAAATAATTAAAATAATTAGTACCAAAACAAATATTTAATAAGAATCTGTGTCTATGGAAAACAATCCAGCAAAACCAAGACCAAGTTCCTGCTTTAGAAAAACAAGATTCTTTCTGTGCTACCCTCCCCGACCCCAATCTTTACTAGAATATGAAAAAATTCAAAAGCTTCCAGTTGCTTGAAATATCAGTGTTGTTTCTTTCTCAAAGTTTTTGGCAGTAAAACTTTTGTATACAGACATACAGTCTGCCTCAGGATTTTCAAAAGTGAGAGCTAGATTTCTTATTTTCAGTCACTCAAGGTAAACTGCATAGACATTTGCAAGAGCGAAAAGAGAAGAATTTCTGAAAATGTAAGATGAAAAGGTATCATTTTTAGGATCCCAGAGGCATCTGCTTCCAATAAGTATGCTCTGCCTGTTCAGTTGTCCAATGTGAACAATCACAATTAGTTTATATCGTGGAATCATCAAGTCCTTGACCCGGGCTTTAATAACCTAGAAATGTAAAAAAAGGGAGGGTCTTCATTTAGCTACATTGAAACTCAAAAGTATTAACCTTTGTTATAAATATAGGGGATTTAATTTAATAGCATGATACATTGTAGATACTTTGAGTAATTGTTGTAGTACCATAACTATGATTCCCTTCAAGCATGGTCCTCTTGAGATAGAACATTCAGGGACAAAATCATAACACCAGCAATAAATCTACCTTTTCTAAGATACACGAAATAATTATAATCCAGAGCACAGAATTTAATAAATTACATTCTCTGAAAATTTATGTTAAGATGGCTTCATGTCAAAGAATGTTGGCATTGGAGTTACACTGTCTTATTCATGTCTAATTAAGGAACCATACATCTGGAGTCTCCTGTAATATAACTAATCATTAATGTTTATTAAAGAGTTTGTTATAAAAAAGAGAGTAGAGAAAACCTTGATGAAGTTCCAGCCCTGGGGTTGGTAAAAATAGAAACATGCTCAAAGTCTGTATTTGATGGCACTCAAAGAAGCTGCCTTAGTGAAGAGAAAACAATCATTGAAATGTTGTATCTTTTATAATAAACACTTTTATAAATGGGGCAGTTTTATACACTTTTACATAATGCACGCAAATGATGCACATGATTGTTTTAGACAAAGGTTTTATGTATACACACACACGTGCACACACACACACACACTCATATATGTAGAATATGACCTAATTATAAATATGCATTTTAACTGTTACTGCAAATTAATTCCCCTCATCAAAAAAGTAGAGGGTTCATTGCACTGTAGCAAATATTCTAGCCAATGTTAACACTTTGGGCAAATCACACATGTACCTCAGAAATGGTTTTAGTCATCTGTCTACAGAGCTCTGGTTCATATTCTTCTACTTGTAGATAGCTGGTTAACACATCTTTCAAAATATGATTGACAATGATCGCAGGAAAATGTTTGGGAGGACCTGAAAATACACATAAAATTTATTTCTAAAAAGTCATTTCAAATCATACCCACCCACCCCCTAGGCTAATCAAAAGAGTATTGAAACATGGAGGGATTTAATCATCTGGGCGGACTCTATTAAAAGAAACAAGTGGCTCTAATTAGATTTCCTGTCAAGTGCTCTGGGAGAAGAAGACAATATTTTCATACATTTACCTGACCATCTCAAAAGTGTGTTCAATATTGCTGGGGTTTGACCTTGAAAGTCTCTTCCTTCCCACGCCCCATTGTTAGGGATATACTTCAAAGTCTCAACAGCTTTCTAACTGGCTCTCTGCCTCTTGTATCTCCTGCTCCAATCTATCTACCAGATCTTAAGTGATATTCCCCTTAGCAAGGTCTAAGTTGTGGTTCCCTATGGCCCCTTCTTCCGCTACCACAGTGCCCCACTTGCAGACTGCTCCAGCCTCACAGGCTTCATCTGCCTATAAAGGTGCTCCTGTGTCTTTACTCTTGCTCTTTTGTTTTCAAATGGAATATCTTTCCCCATCTTGTTCATCTGAGAAACAGCCACTCATGTTTCAAGACCATCTCAAATGTCTTCTTCTCCAGGTAGCACTCTATCTCCTGTCAGGTAAAAATGTCCCTGCTTTGGGACAATGTCCCTCCTTTCCATGCACTGGGTCCCCACTGCCATCCTGGCTCCTAATCCACTTGATATTGGCTAAAGCATACCTGCGTTTCCAGTTATATGGTAAGCAAGCTCTGATTTTATCCTCCTCAGAGTCTAATACAATGCTAAAGGCATAAGAAATTTTTAATGTATGATTTCTAAATTTAAATAGAATTACAAATTTGATAGATAATAATCACTATATATGATATATGATTATATATTGTATACATATATAATAATGAATACATTTCAGTAAGCTTTTGTTGCATGTCAGGCAGTGTGATAAGCACTTTATATTACCTTATATAGTCTTCCAATAGATCTCTGAGGTGAATCTCACTGTTATCCCCAAGATTGGGGAATAGAGGAAGAGTTTTTAATAGATCCTGGAAGGCTGGTGTGAAGAGGGCTCCCCTGGGAGCAGTTTCTGTCCTTTGGTTGAGGAATGTAACCAGGCTGTGATGAACTCACAGGCAGGAGCCAGGGAAATAAACAGCTCCACCTCACACTTCTCACTCCCTCTGCCTCTCTGCTGAGGTTTCCCACTGGCGGAACTTAACCAGAAGGTTATAGCCCTCTGACTGCAGTTCAGTTAGGTGAGCCTCTTGAGGTTCTATAAATGGTATTTTTATTTTCATGAAAATATAGAAATTGTTGAATTCCATTTAAATCATGGCAGGGTGGGGGTGGAGAATGAATCTGGATAGGTAAAGTGGTTCTTAGAGATCGCCCCATCACCTCCTGCAAACCCAAGCGTAGGGCATGGTTGATTGACCCAGGGGTAACAATGCTCTGGGCCAGGACAATGAGAGTCTTTTCTTGGAATTTTTATTTTAAACTGCGAGTAGGAAAAAAGAGTCAGCCTCTTTCTGGTGGCAAAAGTTACCATGTGACTCTGAGGACCTGCTGGAGGCCATGTTTTTCATGGTGGAAAGGAGGCCAGGCCACCCAAACAGAAGAAAGTGCACACTGGTTAGTGCTGGTAAGAGGGTCCCGGTGGCACTTGAGTCTGTTTCCAGTAGTTCCATTGTACTGTGCTACCAATGTCCTTTGCACACTTTGCTTGGATTAAAAAAAAAAAGTCATTAACCAGATTCTGTTTTGAAAATACTTTGAAATATGGTAATAAAATATTCTTTTCTTACTTCTTTGTTACCTTTCCCCTAAACATCCAGAATCATCCATCAATGTTCAGCTTTTGACTTCTGAAATAAGCTCCTAAAACTACTTTCAGAGTCAACTGATGTGAATGGCAAAGCTTTTCTTCTCTTTTGAGATTTTTTTTTCCTTAGGAGAAAAAACATGTTTTAGAAATCAAAAGGCAAAGACCTGAAGGATCCGGACAAAAAAAATTTTAAAAACAAACAAAACTTGTCCTTAAAAATTAGATAAAGATAAGGTTACTTAATGTATGTGGGCCTCCACTACCCCAAATTGGGGTAATAATAAGAATTAGTACATATTTTTTTCTGTTAGAATTAAATGAGACAATATATTGAATATATTTAGAACAGTACTTGTCACACAATAAAACACTCCTTAGATATGTGATCTTATTAGTGTTATTGCTGTTATTGTAGTTATTGCATGTTGAAGGAAGAATTGGGGATTTACCTTGCTGAGAAGGTAGCAAGATGAAAGAGGACGTAAGTTGGGAGACAGTGAGGCCTGCAGGGTTGGGAAGGCCCCCATGGGGTGGTGCAAAATCAATGCTGAGAGATTGACAGGGTCTAAGAAAACCTGACATGGAGACAGGGCCTAAGCACTTCATGGAGCTGAACTCAAATAATCTCTCTCTCTCAGTATTTTGAATCTACTTTCCACTGTGCTGGCTTCATTCTCAAGGCAGGCTGTCTTGATGTAGTAGCAAAGATGGCCACCAATAGTTCTAGTCTGGCCTGGTGCTCACAGTCCGTGTTTGTAAACAACCAGGTGCCACTATACTCACAGTTCCAGAAAAAGTCCTGTGGAAAACTTATTCCATAATTAACATGAAGTTACAATGAATATCATGGAAGGTTTTTATTCTTAGTGATCTATAGTAAGGTCCTCGAGTCAGTCACATTCAGGAGTAGTAACATGATGAATGGAGAGATTTAAACATATTACATCATTTGATGTAATTACCTAGCATCCCTATGATGTATAGACTATTATCCCTATTTATAAGTGAAGAAACTGAGATTCAATGATGCTAAATACCTTGCTCAAGGAATTAGCAAAATTAGTATTCAAATTCAGATATGACAGATGCTACAGCCTGCATTTTCTTTGATATTTGTTTTAGTAATTAATGAGGAGTATGTAAATGGTATTTTATTATAAGAAACACAGTTTCCTTTTCTATTCCCTTTTTTCCTTTCATGAATTTTACTCATGTTTCATCTCATTTTTTTAGCTGTAATTATTTACATAAATGCTCTCATTTAAGATGTGTTTAGATGATGCAAACCTTATCAAACAGAATGAAAAATTAATTAAACATAATAGTGCTGGTGATTGGCTGATATTTCCTTCCACTTTTCTGGCCAGTATTACACTGTAAAGATATGATAAACTCTTTACCAAAGTCCCACTGATATAGTTTGGATATTTGTCCTCTTCAAATCTCATATTGAAATGCGATCCCCAGTGTTGGAGGTGGGGCCTGGTGGGAGGTGTTGGGGCCAGGAAGGTAGATCCCTCCTGAATGGCTTGGTGCTGTCCCAGCGGTAGTAACTGAGTTCTTGCTCTATAGTTCTCCCTCTATTAGTTCACATGAGAGCTGGGTGTTTGAAACAGCCTGGCCTCTCTCATGTTCCCTCTCTTGCCATGTGACATACCAACTCTCCTTCCCTTCTGCCATGTCTAAAAGCTTACTGAGGTCTTACCAGAAGAAGATGTTGGCACCACGCTTCCTGTATAGTCTCTAGAACCATGAGCCAAATAAACCTCTTTTCTTTATAAATTACAGTCTCAGGTATTTCTTTATAGCAATGCAAAATGGACTAATACATCCACAAAATACTTTTCTTATGTTAAATAAACCCAGAAACAAGTAGAAGTGGAAATACAGTTTTGATTAAGTATTAATAAAATGGATGGTTGAATGCTTTAAAAAGTGAATTGTCAAGCATAAAATACTTTAATTATTTAAAAATTCACATAGACTATTGTAGGAAAATATGGTTGTATTTCATCTATACTAAGCTTTTTCTAAAATTACTTTTCTAATGTGGTTCATACTCAGTACTTCTAAAACTGATAAGATACTTTATTTGAGAAAACAAGTTGCAAAAAATATCCTTATGTAGAAACATAGGGATTCACATGTCACCTGCCTCATCTTGTTGAAATCTGATTCAAACCCTTCCAGCATGCACAGCTCAAAGTCATAGACACTTTATGGCTAAGAACTTTTAGTTGCAAGTGAGGGAAAACCTGACCCAAACTTAGCTTGCCTAACTGAAAAGTTAAAGGATAGTCAATTGGATTTAGGACTCAAATGACGCCATCAGGATTCTGTTGTTCTCTCTGAGTTTCAAGTCAGGGCAAGATGGCAGACACTGCCAGAGCCCCTATATTCCTTCAAGTTTCAGGGCTTTATGTTCTTCTGCAACAGGCCAAACAACATTTTCTGAATTTAATTTAATCTCAAAGGCTTTGATTGGATTGACCATGGTTATATGCCATCCTAGAATCAGTCACTGCTCTATCTATAAAGCCAGTGCCAGCTTCATCAGAATGTTAGGATCAAAAGTGGTGACAATGGTGGAATTTCAAAGGAAATTTAGTAAAGTTACCAGAGAAGTATAAAAGTATATTGGATGGCAGGAATATTAGCTGTCAACCACAGGCACTGTGAAAATACCAGTAAATTGGCTAATTATGGAGCCGTGTAATCCATGTAGTCTTTGGGATTCCTGTAGAAAACTGGCTACAAGGCCGAAGGGGACATGCTGATGGTCTATACTTTTCTTGGGGTTAACTGGCCACAGATGGAATCACCTTGGCCCATAGAGTCTTCCTTTGCCCCTTGGTAAATCTCTGTGGAATTTCTATATAGCAGTAATTATATATGAATTCAGATAATAGTGGGCAGGTACGCGTTTAGAGAAAACAAGTGGGTCTATGAGGAAACATGGGTGGGAAAAGATATTTGCCGTGGACTCCACTTGGGAGTATAGGGGCAGGTGCAAAGATCTTTGTTTTCAAAGACTCAAAACCTCAGTGGTAATGGATAAACATCTCTGTCAACAGGGGACTGTGAGTCATTTACCTTTGCTTTGAGTTTGTTTTTTTCTTTCACCTATTAACAACACTGATTGGTTTTGTTGGCTAAAACATCAATATTTATCTCTTTTATTTAAGTCATATCTCCCTATGTACCCAGAAATACTCAGTGAATTTGTTAAGTCAGTGCCACCCAGTGAATTGCTTGGCATTTGGGAAACATTAGTAAAGAAAAGTAAGATAGCGGGTGTTGCTACCATTCTGCTGAGGAAGAAACTAAAGCAACATCAAATCACTCAATTCATTAAAGTCCCTTATATTGTGCTAGAATTGAAGACAATGCCAGGTTATCAAATATCATTTTTAAAAGCATCAGTCACCAGTTTAGAAGTTTAAAATAGGAGTGAGAGATAAAAGAACACACCCAACTGATAGGTGTTTTCCATCTGAACTGTAAGGCGAGAGACATCATCACGCTGACTAGGTTCATCCATGTAAGACACAGTACTCGTAGAACTAAAAACAAGGGAGAAAACGAATTTTAGTCATTATTATAACAATAACAACAAAATACAATATTGCTTTAAGCTAAAATGTTACAAAGATGAAGTTTTGTCAGAAAATTTCAAGTAAGTCCTATGTAAATATCCCAGTGGTATATGGAAAGTCTAAAACATTTTAGAAATGGAAATATTAAGATGCAAAGGAGGTATTTGGAGAAGGCCTCAATGTGATGGCTGAAGCCCAGGGCAGTTACTCAGGTCATCAAATTATCCAGAAAGTGATCCTGGGTTGATGTATGTGTATGGGGTAACAGAACATACTTCAAAATCCATTGCCAGTCGTGTCTCTACCACTGATATAAAGCCTCTCCTCAAAGTAGACAAAGCTCACAAACAGGGCTGGGAGACATATGAGGAAGCTTAAAATATTGGGAAACAACTCTGTATACACATGGAGTATTATAAAGGGTTCACTATTATATGGAGTTCACAAAATCCCTTTAGTATGAAAAAGAAAAATGAGAAACTCATCTACGTGGTAAAGGAAACCGCAATTCACCAAAACCGTAATAAATTAATAAGCATCAATCACCCTTTTCAACATTATAAAAGGGTTTTGGTTTCATTATCAAGGCAATATGAGCTTATCCTGGTGCTAAACAGGAGACCCAAGCAAAGAGGAGCCCCCAGTGTCGCTCTAGCACTACTTAATTCAATTTAGTTCAGAGGAAATTCAGCTGCAACTAATGACAGTCTCAGAACGCTGCACCCTCAATTTTCTCCACCTGTGAAAATGAACGTTAAGACAGATGTCATTTCAAAGGGGAGGATATAATAGCATGTGTGTGTGTATGTGTGTGTGTGTGTGTGTGTGTGTGTGTGTTCAGAGTGACCACTTTTCTAAGCAGGCTATGTTTTTGCTTTAATTAAATAAAAATGAGATATTTGCTCTTAATCTTTGGGGATCTTTTTTCTTGCAAGGAATTTAAAATGCTTAGTTCTACACTGTGTGGAATTAATGAACTTCTTACAAATTGATATTTTAAGAAAATCACGGGTAATCTATTTTTAAAAATCCTTTAATGCAATACAACTTACATGATAAATTAGGGTTTACCCACTCGGTCCAAGAAAATGATGGAAGAAATTCTGGCTGCTTTTTTCATGGTGGATTTCTGGATGAGTGACTTAGTCTTTATTCTTATAACACCTGCCTTACTCAATTTACTGCTGCCCTTTGAAGTAGCAACCAACCTGTTTGGCCACACCGGCTGCAGGTGTTGTGGGCAATACCAAAGACTATTACTGCTGCTTTAAAAACCCAATGTTACATAAGTCCCTTGATTCTAAGATAAGTCAGTCTGTCGCATTACTATATGTGCTACTTTTAACTTTGGAAAACATTTCCCATGAATTATCTCGTTTTACTTTCACAATATCCTCTGAGGAAAGTAAAAGATTCATTATTCTACCCATTTCAGAGATAAAGGGAATGAGGCAAAGGGCTTAATGTTCATGTATAAAAGGCAGACAGATTTCAAATGTCCTGTTTACCTCTTAGTGACAAAGTCTCAAGTATGATTATAACTGACAGAATGAAAATAGGCGCAATGAAATAATTAATCACTGCAATTAAAACTTACTTGCACAAACATACAGAAGGTATTCATAAAAATTTCTTTTCTACTGAACACCATATTAAAAATTCATGGAGAAGAGGTGGTGCAAAACTCAAATTAGCTGGAGTGAAAAGTCCAAGACAATAAAAGCAAATAAGGATTTTGATAAACTGTTTTCACTATCAGCTACTGAAGATTGACAATCAGTGCACTTAATATTATTATCATTATGAAACTGGTAAATGTCATAAGGGCAGCTTAAAAACCCAACTGGTTGAAGATTGGTGTGCAAACAGAAAGTTTTGCAGATTGACTTTTTTTAAGTTATTGAAGATGAATTTGTTCAGTGCCCTTTTATTTCCACAGTAATCATGAAAACAGTGTATGCTCATTTTAAAAATTCAAAACATACAGAAAAACATAGAGAAGAAAGTAAAATTACACAAAATGCATTAACCCCAGTGGTTCTCTAACCCCTGTCAACATTAAGAAAATCATTTCAGACATTTGATTTTACCTATGGGCTCATATTAGAGATGCTTTTAAAAAAATTTTAAATGCATCATAGATTACTTTCCATGTCAATAAATAGCAAACAATACTTTAAATATCAAGACAATATTTAATATATGCACATTCTGGGCTTCATTTAACCATTTATACTCCATGCCTTTTAGGCTATTTCCAATATTCTACTATTATAAAGAAAATTATAATGAACATTGTGTCAGGGACTCTTATTTACTTTCTAAAGTTATTCTTTCCTTCTTCCTCGGTAGCAGAATCTTACATTTGTAGGACTATTCCTCTGCAGACTAACAACAAATTCTCAGTCTCTTTTTGTGCTATTGTGGCCTATGTGGCTTATGAGTCAATGAGATGTAAGTGGAACTGTTGTGTGGAAATTCTGAGAGGTTCCTCAAAAGAACTAATGCAGCCTATAGGAGCCTGTTTTGACCCTTCTTGGTGACTGGAATGTGGATATTCCAGAGCTCAGCACTATCTTGGGTCTTGAGATGACGTTGTAGATCACAGATAAGAAAGAAGCCTCTGAACTTCCTCTCTTCAGACTTATTTTATGTAAGAGAAAAATAAATTTCTATTTTGTTTAAACTAATGTTTATTATTATATGCAGCAGTAGATCTAACTGATAGAAAGTCTAATACAGAGTTTGCTACCTGGAAGTGGGATGCTACAAGTAATCAATAAATCATACAACTTGGGGCTGGCAGTGGTGGCTCATGCCTGTAATCCCCAGCACTTTGGGAGGCAGAGGTGAGCAGACCACTTGAGGCCAGGAGTTCAAGACCAGCCTCGGTAACATGGCAAAATCCCATCTCTACTAAAAATATATTTTAAAAAATTAGCTGGGTATGGTGGCACACACCTGAGATCCCAGCTACTTGGGAGGCTGAGGCACAAGCATGGCTTGAACCCGGAAGGTGGAGATTGCAGTGAGCCGAGATCATGCCGTTGCACGCCAGCCTGGGCAACAGAGCAAGACTCTGTCTCAAAAAACAAAACAAAACAAAAACCAGTAAAACCCATAAAACTTGGATTAGTTTTAGAAGGGAACTAGGGCTTTGAGGAGTAAATTTTCAAGATTTTGCTGGAAATCTGGTAATTATTTAAAAAAACTATTATTTTAGGTTAGGGGTACATGTGAAGGTTTGTTATATAGGTGAACTTGTGTCACGGGACTTTATTTTACAGATTATTTCATCACTCAGGTATTAAGCCCAGTACCCTATAGTTATCTTTTCTGCTCCTCTCCCTCCTCCCACCCTCAACCCTCACGTAGGCCCCAGTATCTGTCGTTCTCCTCTTTGAGTTCGTGAATTCTCATCATTTAGCTCCTACCAATAAGTGAAGACATGTGAAGCCTGGAAATTCTTATCCTCCAGAGGGAAAATATTTAATTAGTCTATTGCCTTCTGTGCCTTGGAAGGTTGACTGTGCATCAGTTAAGACTACAATGTCATAAAAAATTACAGGAAAAGTTTATTTTTTAAAACCTGTGTTTACGGCGTTATAAAAAGCTGAGATCTGATAGTTCCCACATTAGAATGAATGGGTTAGAAAAAGGGAGAGAGAGAAAAAGAAGAAAAAGTTGAATAGAAAAAAATAAGATATTGATTCCTTGAGAAAAGACAAAAGGAAGAGAGAAAATATTTAAAATACTTGCGGTTATGGGCAAACAGCATTAAACCAGAATATGGGCTTGGTAAATTTTTAGAAATAAAACAGTTTTATGTTTTAAAATTGGGGAATTGCCAATATCAGTTCAGAATACTGGTTTAGAAAAACCTGGGCATATTTTCTATTGATAAACAGCTTCACTCAATGAAATCTTTAAAGATAAATATGTGAGATACCCAAAAAGTAAATTTATAATTTTAATTACCAGTGCTATATACCTGGCACAATACATTTTTGGGGTATATATCACAACTTTACAAATGGATGGGTTTCAGTTGTCTATCATCAGACTTTCCCTAGTTTACAATGACAACCCTTCTAGACACGTCATCTCATTGCAAAGTGAATGCTATAGTTTTATTTTTTAAATATAAAAAATGTTCTTGCTGTCTCTGTGTTTTACCAGCTTGTTGGCATTTATGGAGAAAAAAATTCAATTGGCAAAATGTGTCCCAGAGAGTTATAAAGTTTTAGTAAGAAAGGTAGATGAAAAGTAATGCAATAAAAGAAAGTCTGGCCAAAACCACTGGTGAGAACACTTAACAAATTAACTAATATTATTGCAGATGGAAGAGTAACAACTTGTAATTCAATGAAAAATTCAGTGAATATCTGAAACCACATGTGCTATTGCTGAAAACAGCCTGCATACAGAAGTAGCTGCATGAAATTGGTCCAAAATAACAAAAATAATCCTTTTTATATGTACCTGACTGACACTGGAAATGCACCATGCTAATCCAACAGTATGCATTCTGATTATTTGTAGGAAAAAGATAAAAAAAAAAAAAAAAAAAGTTAAGAAGTTAGAGCCTGTAGTCCCAGCTGCTTGAGAGGGTGAGGCGGAGAATTACTTGAACCTGGGAGGTGGAGGTTGCAGTGAGCTGAGATCACGCCACTGTACTCCAGCCTGGGCAACAGAGCAAGATTCCATCTCAAAAACAAAAACAAACAAACAAAAAAAAAAAAAAGAAAAAAAAGAAAAGAAGTTAGAACATATTTACTCTTTAATGAAATTCATTTTTTCTTAAAAACATCTTGCAAATTTGCTTGCTGACCAGTCTTTGAATTACGTAGATAAACACGAGGCATGTCTTTTTATTATGACTGCTAGAGATGGTAACAGCAATTTCAGTTAATTCTCATCAGCCACAATAGCAATTAATTAGTATTGAGAACTCATTTCCAGACCTTTTCAATGTTATTATTATTGTACCTAGGTGTTTTCAAGCTGCAGGAAGAGATAATATTGAATGCATATGTGGCCTTAGAAACATTAAAGTAGTATATTTAAAGGTTAGAATATCATCTTTTCCTTCTATTTGTAACCATGAAATGCCTGGAGCCACCATATTTATAAATATAGTATCATTTAAGTGTGTCTTTTGAGGGGCGGATAAGCTGTTACTAAAATCATGTGCTGCCTCCCAGTGGTGATATTTCAGAGTGCACAGAGAAAAGCAAGGTCTTCAGGGTACAAATTTGTACATTTGCGCTTTCCATTTTTCTTCATTCTTTCAACAAATATTTATTGCCCACAACATGTCAGGCACAGTGGGAAGTACTGGTAACACAGATAAAAATAAGAGCGCTTGTGCTCAAAAAACAGGATGTAGAATACAAGATTAAATATGCACAGAAACTCCTTTACTTGGGAACTTTCCACCTAAGACTATCCATGGATATTTTTATGAGTGTAATGCTCAAGACCAAAGCATACCAACTTGTCCCCCAGCAGTAGATGATGTTATTTGTCTGGTAAGATAAGTTAGTTTTGCAGCTATTTAGTTTATACCAAATGTGCTGGATTTTTATGTACAGGTATATCATATTTATTGTGCCTCACTTTATTCTGCTTTGTACACAATGTGTTTTTACAGATTGAAGGTTTCTGGCAACCTTGCATTGAGCACGTCTATCAGCATCATTTTTCCAATAGCATGTGCTTACTTCATGTCTCTATGTCACATTTTGTTAATGCTTGCAATATTTTAGATTTTTCATACTATCATATCTGTTATGGAGATCTGTGATGGGTGATCTTTTATGTTATTATTGTAATTGCTTTAGGGTGCCACAAACTGTATCCATATAAAGCAGCTGACTTAATTGATAAATGTTATGTGTGTTCTGACTTCTCCACTGACCAGCCATTTTCCCATCTCTCTCTCTCTTTGGGTCTTCCTATTTCCTGTGACACAACAATATTGAAATTAGGCCAATTAATAACCCTACAGGGGTCTCTAAGTGCTCAAGTGAAAGGAAGAGTCCCACATCTCTCACTTTCAATCAAAAGCTAGAAATAACCAAGTGTGGTGAGGAAGACATGTCAAAAGCAGAATTAGGCTGAAAGCTAGGCCTTTTGGGCCAACAACTAGCCGAGTTGTGACTACAAATAAGTAGATTTTTTGTTTGTTTGTTTGTTTGTTTTTTGAGACAGAATCTCACTTCGTCACCCAGGCTGGAGTGCAGTGGTATGATCTTGGCTCACTGCATCCTTGAACTCCCAGGCTCAGGTGATCCTCCCACCTCAGTCTCCCAAGTAGCAAGGACTACAGGTGCACACCACCACACCTGGCTAATTTTGTCCTATTTTTTTTGTACAGAAGGGTTTTGCCATGTTGCCCAGGCTGGTCTCGGACTCTTGAACTCAAGTGATCCACCCACCTCAGCCTCCAAAGTGCTGGGATTACAGGTGAGAGCCACTGCACTTGACTGAAAAGTTCTTGAAGGAAATTAAAAGTGTCACTTCAGTGAACACATGAATGATAAGAAAGCAAACCAACCTTACTGCTGATATGGAGAAAGTTTTAGTGGTCTGGATAGAAGATCAAACCAGTCATAAATTCCCTTAAGCCAAAGCCCAATCCAGAGCAAGGCTCTAACTCTCTTCAATTCCATGAAGGCTAAGAAAGGTGAGGAAGTACAGAAGAAGTTTGAAACTAGCAGAGGTTGATTCGTGAAGCTTCAGGAAAGAAGCCATCTCTGTAACATAAAAGTGCAAGGTGAGGCAGCAAGTGCTGATGTAGAAGCTGCAGCCAGTTACCCAGAAGATCTAAAGTCATTGGATAAGCTAAGATCATTGATGAAGGTGGCTACAATAAACAACAGATTTTCCATGTAGATTAAACAGTCTTCTTTTAGAAGATGCCACCTGGGGCTTTTATAGCTAGAGAGAGGTCAATGCCTGGCTTCAAAGCTTCAAAGGACAGACTGACTCTTTTGGTAGTGGCTAATGCAGCTTGTGCCTTTAAGTTCAAGGCAATGCTCATTTACCATCCTGAAAATCCCAGGGCCCTTGAGAATTATGTTAAATCTACTGCATTCTATAAATGAAACAAAAAAGACTAGATGACAGCACATCCTTATGGCAAAGTTTCTTGAATATTTTAAGCCCACTGTTGAGACCTGCTGCTCAGAAAAAAAGATTCCTTTAAAAATATTACTGCTCATTGACAATGCATCTGGTCACCCAAGAGCTCTGATGGAGATGTACAAGGAGATCAATGTTGCTTTCATGCCTGCTAACACAACATCCATTCTGCAGCCCATGGATCAAGGAGTAATTTTGACCTTCAAGTCTTATTTATTTATTTACTTATTTTTTTATTCTCAATTGATGTATCATAGTTGTATATTTTTATGGGGAACATGTGATATTTTGATCCCTGCATATACAATGTATAATGATCAAATCAGGATAACTGGGATATCCATTACCTCAAACATTTATCTTTTCTTTGTATTGGGAACATTAAAATTCCTCTAGCAATTTTTCCCTCTAACCTCCACTAACTATTTTGGAATATATAATAAATTATTGTTAACTATAATCTCTCTACTGTACTATTGAATACTAGAACTTATTCTATCTAATTATATTTTTGTATGCATTCTCCAGCTTCTTTTCACCCCACAAATCTTATGATTTAAGAAATTCATTTTGTAAGGCTATTGCTGTCATAGATGGGGATTTCTCTGATGGAGCTGCGTAAAGTAAGTTGAAAAGGATTTAGCATCCTAGATGCCATTAAGAACATTCATGATTCATGGGAGGAGGTCAAAGTGTCAAGATTAACAGGAGTTTGGAAGAAGTTGATTCTAGCCCTCAGGGATGACTTTGAGGGATTCAAGCCTTCAGTGGAGGAAATAACTGCAGATGCAGTGGAAATAGAAAGAGAACTTGAATTAGTGTTAAAGGATACAAAATTATAGCTAGATAGGATAAATAAGTTCTAGTGTTCTTACCACTGTAGGGTAACCACAGATGAAAATAATACATAGATTAAAATAGCTAGAAAGAGGACATTGAATGTTCCCAATGTGAAGAAATACTAAATGTTTGAGATAATGGATATACTAATCACACTGATCTGATTACTATACATTATATGTATGGAAAAATCACTGTGTACCCCATGAATATGTATAGTTGAAATTTTCAGTTAAAACATAACATTTAAAATGGTTGAAAAATAAATGGAACCTGAATATATGGCAGAATTGCTACAATCTGATGGTAAACTTAAACAGATGAGGAGTTGCTTCTTACAAATGAGCAAAAAAAGTGGTTTCTTGAGATGGACTCTACTTCGGGTAAAGATGCTGCGAACACTGTTGAAACGACAACAAATAATTTAGAATATTACATACACTTAGTTGATAAAGGAGTGGCAGGGTTTAAGATGAATGGACTAATTTTGAAAGAAGTTCTACTGTGGGTAAAATGCTATCAAACGTCATCACATGCTACAGGGAAATCTTTCATGAAAGGAAGAGTCCATTGATGTGGCAAGCTTTAAAATTTATTTTATTATTTCATTTCATTTTATTTTTATTTTATTTGAGATAGTGTCTCTTTCTGTTGCCCAGGCTGGAGTGTAGTGGTATGATCAAAGCTCACCGCAGCCTCAGCCTCCCAGACTCAGGAATCCTCCTGCCTCAATCTCCCAAGTACCTAGGACTACAGACAGGCACTACGATGACTGGCTGATTTGTTTGTAGGGAAAGGGGTGTCTCATTATGTTGCCCAGGCTGGTCTTGAACTCCTGGCTGCAGTGATCCTCTTGCCTTGGCTCCCCAAAGTTTTGGAATTATAGGTGTGAGTCACTTTGCCCAGTCTATTGTCTTATTTTAAGAAATTGCCACAGCTATCCCAACCTTCAGCAACCACCACCCTGATTAGTCAGCAGATGTCAACACTGAGGCAAGACCCTCCACCAGCAAAAAGATGACAACTTGCTGAAGGTTTGGATGATCATCAGCATTTTTAGCAATACACAATTTTTATACTAAGGTATGTACATTTTTTCTTTAGATAAAATGCTATTGAATACTTAATAGACTACACACAGAACAGTGTAAACAATTTTTATGTGCAGTGGGAAACTAAAACATTCATGTGACTTCCTTTATTGCAAAATACACTTTATTGCAATGGTCTGGAACTAAACCTGCAATATTGCTAAAGTATGCCCGTAGTTTTTAGGTATTTTACTCACATTATTTGCTCCATTTTACAAGTAAGACAAAGGTTATAATGGAAAGAAAAGATAATTTTCAAAAATGAAAGGGGCAGGAACATGACAAATGACATGTTCTTGTGGAACACCTTTTTTTTGAGTAGGGGTGATTCTGAAGGATAAAGAATGAACCATGCAACCTGTGAAAAGCACAGCTCTGGAATGATTGAAGGTAATTCAGAAATGGTGATTGACAAAGCACAACAATTTTAAGTATGTGGATGGAAGACCAGAGTTAGTGTCTGAAGCCTATTGAGCTAATGCTCATCCAAGAGCAAGGGAGGTGATAGTCAAGCACAGCTGATGAACTTTTGTTGCAGCTCCTGGATGAAATGCACTGGTTCAAAGCTGTGTCATGCTGGGCAATCACCAGACAGGTGATGCTGGGAGTGTGGGTGCCATGAATACCTCTACAAAGCTGTGGAGATCATCAAGGAGAAGTGTGACCTATTACAACAGATTTCCAACACAAATGAAACTGTTCTTTTGGGTTTTTAAAAAATAGATGCAACAATGGAATGTGTCAGCATGGAGGTAAAAGTGTACATTAAAAAAATCTGAACAAGCATTTTTCTATTTGCTGTAAATACATCTTACGTCTCTAAGAGGAAAGCCCCTAGTCACTCTGGACTTAACACATACACAGACCTGTGAACCTAACTTGTTTGTGAACGAAAGAAACTTGCTTGCTCAGGAATTGATAAAGTACAACAATTATTCATTCGATGATCACAAAATATTTATTGAGTGACTACTATATGCCAGGCACTATTTTAGGTCTTTGGGATACAATACTGAAAAACAAAAACAAAAACAAAAACAAACTATGGTCTCTGCTCCCATGGAAAAAGGAAAGACAATAAAATCCTAAACAAGCAAATTATATATTATGATAAAAGGTGATACACGCTTCAGGGAAAGAAAAATAGAGCAGGTTAAGGGCGTTTGGAATTGGGTGGAGGAGAAGATGTGATGTGCAATTTCAAATGAAGTGGTCAAGGTAGGCCTTCATGAACAAAGACAGGAGGTGAGGAAATGAACTACATGGATGGCTGAGGCAAAGGTGTACCAGGAAGAGAGAACAGCACATGCAAAGCCTTTGAGACAGAAGGCTGCTAGTGTGTTTGAGAAAATGCATGGAGACCAGCAGCAGAGGGAGGAAGAAGAAAAGGAGTGAACGGAGATAAAGTTGCAAAGGTGTCAGGTAGCTAGATCACGTTTGGCTTTGTGGGCCATTATTCTGTAAGTTCTTACTCTGATAAAGTAGACACACCCCTGTATTTTGTGAGAACTATTAACTTTCTTTGCCAAATGGCGACATCAGGTTTTACTCTCACATCCCTTACCAACATTTGGTATTACTCTCTTTTCTCATGTTTTGCCATTTGGTATCTTGCAAAATGGTATCTTGTTTTAATTTATATTGTTTCTGCTTGAAAGTGAGTTTTAGCACCTCTTCATATTCTGCTTAGCCATTTGGGCTTTGTTTCTGAAAATTGCTGTCTTCTTTGACTATTTTAAAAATTGTTTTCCTAGCATAAGTTGTTAATGTGCAGGATTAAAAAAACGTATATGTATCTTCGGCCAGCCTATTGACTATGTCTATTGCATCCTTTGTTGAACAGAAGCACTAGATTTTATTGTGGTTATATTTATCCAAAAATTATTTTGCTCTATGGTTTGAGTTTTCATTTTGGGATCTTCTTTCAGAAATCTTTCCTTACTCCTAGAACACAAAGGTATGGGTCTGTGCTCTCTTCTCTTAGCTTTGTTAACAGATTTCCACATTTTGGTCTTCCATCTGGAGTTTATCTATGCAAAGCGTATAAGGTAAGAGGTCAGCTTCATTTTCCTGCATACAGTGAGCCAGTGTTCTGCCAACACAATCTATAATTTTCCCATTTACAGACATAAATGGGGATAAAAATATCTTCTCTATTTAACTTACACAGATATCATATGTGAAATGGCTTAATAACCTATAAAGTACAATACGATATTAGTTGTTATTGTGGTTTCATTTGGAAACATAGCCATTTCAGTTTTCCCAAACTGTTTTATCTTTTGGGGGGAGGCTGTGTCTCAGGCAGATCTTGTTGGGGGCTTTAGTTTAATGTAGATGGCGATACAACTTATCTCCTAACTCTGATCTTCTAATCTCTAGCCTTCTCCTTCAGGTATCAAAATGAAGAAATTGTTCTAGCAACACCATTTTCAATTGCCTATAAACAGCTCACAGTAGTATAGATTGAATGATGGAATACATTCATCACTGTTGAAATGAAGTAATGAATGCAATCATTTCCATTTTGGGCACTTTTACTGGGAAGACCTAGACAAATGTGAAAAAAGTTACCAGGCAACTCTCAGTTTCCCTGAAAAATGAACTTACCTAAATTAGAAACCTATAGTTATTCACCTTTATATGCCTAATTTGTGGCACAGTAATTGGCACATAGAAGCTAATAAATCCTGAATAAATGAAGAAATACATATAGTGTGGCCTAACTGGCATGTTAGATGTCATCAGTGGGTTCACATGGGGAGCTGTGGGATCCATACAGAAAGTTCTGGTAACATGGCATCACTGTAATTTTGGTTTGAGGCAAAGGAGAGAATGTTCAGCCCCCAACCTTGTCCCTAATCTACTAGTGGAACTCCTGGCCTCACAGATAACAAGCCTGGATATCATGTCACATGATCCTGTGAAAGTAACTTGACCTCATAGCTTCTGTTTCCATTTTAAGAAAATGAGAGAAGCACATCTGTTCAAACACTGTTCAGTGTCTGCCAAAGCCTGAGCTTCCAACAAGAAAGATGTCATTGTAAAGACCTGCTGTTACTGTGGATGGGAAACAGAAGGTTCTGGTGAATGAACATAATAGTTTGATTACTGCAAATCCCACATGGATTGCCAATTTTCAGGAAATGAAAATACTCGACTAATAAACAAAAGCCCATTTTGCTGCTTGCTAATTCTGTAGCTTCGGAGCCTCGATGTCTCTAAGCTTCTGCTTTTTCATTTGTCGAATGGGGGAGATAATAACATCTATCTTTATAGAGCAGGAGTCGGCAAACATTTCTGTAAAAGGCCAAATAGCAGATATTTTTGGGTTTTTCAGGCCCTACGGTTTCTTTTGTAACTAACTCAACTCTGCTGTTGTGGTGCGAAAGCGGCCAGAGACAACACATAAGTGAATAGGAATGGCTGTGTCCCAATAAACTTTATGCACATAGAGATTTGAATTTCTTATTATTCTTACATGCTGCAAAAAAAACTGTTCCCCTTTTGATTTTTTTCACCTATGTAAAAACCATACTTAGCAAAACAGATGCAGATTGGAATTGGCCTTTGGGTCATAGTTTGTCAACTCCTATTATGGAGCTTCTGTGGTACATAAATAAGGTTCATGGTAAGGGCTCTATAAATCTTAGCTATTATCATCCTTATTATTATAAATTGTTTAGATAAAAAGTAATTTGAAATTACAGATGGAGTATGATGACAACTATGTAGTGTACTGTCTGGACTCAGACAGTATGGGTCTGATATACGTATGTCCAGGTCTAACAGAAATATGCCAACACACTAACAGTTACCATGTTAGGATAATAAGATCCAGCTTAAGATGCTTCTGTTTTTTCTTTAATAAAACATAAAAATTACATTAAATTGAAAAGATAATCTAAAAACAGACCCAATCTTGAAAACAGTTCACAATAATATTTAATATAAATTTAATCTTCTTTTTGTAATTCAGAAGACATTTCAGATATTTATTCTGTCTGGGGATCACTGTGAAGCATTAGTTACAACTGTGGAAGACTGCAGACACGGAGACCAAGACTGTAGGGCTAAATCTATGCTGATCTTATACCACATATAAGAAGCAACTTTTCAAGGAGGTCTGCCTTTACTCTTCTTGTCCTCTTTATAAGTGTGGTTACTGTTAAAAAAATAAGTCCATAGTCTATTGAAGGAGATAGATGAGAGAATCACCAAATATAGGTGCATATGGAAGGCAAAAGCAGTAGGAGAAGAAAGGCAGATCATCCAACCCAGTCTGGAGGTGGAGGTGGTTATAGATGGGTAATTAGACAGCACTTCCCAAAGAGGTGGAGATGAAGTGAAATTCTGATGGAAGAAGTGAAGAAAGCCAAGGGAATAGTGTAAGAAAAACATTTCAGGCAAGGAGTCCAGGTACCCCATGGGGAAGCAACATGGGGCAATGGCTGGGGGCCAGATAGAGCACTGAGGGATAATTGAGTATGACTGGAGGGGAGGATGCCTGCAAGATGGTGGGGAAGATGGTGCTATGGAAGTAGATAGGGGTCTGTGAACTTTGTATCTCATAGTCAGGATTTGGGACTGTATTCTAATCATTAAGTCAAGTTACTTGACCTGTAAACTTCAGTTATTTCATAGTAAAGTGGTATAAATGATGCCTATCTAGCAGGACTAATGCTGGGGAGATTCAGTGAGATAATGTATTTCAGTCCTTAATAACATTCAGAATGTTTTACATTATTGAAATTTATATTTTCAAAATTGTTTTAAAGTAATTTTCAAATGAAAGTTATATGTTTTTCCATAAAACACTGCAATTTCGAAACAATGCCTGCATTTGATAGTCACTAAGTTTCCAGAATTTTTCTACTAGTTGAAGCCTCATTCATGAAGGAGAATAACTTGTACTGTCTAATTCCAGACAGTGAGGAAGCCAATGGAAAGCAAATATTAATACAAGTTAGCGTGGGGTGGCGGAAGCCTCCTAAATAGTCTGCATTGCAAGGGGATTTGGAAGCTGATCATTTGCTATTTAAGAAAAAAAGTACAAATAGAGGATCCATTCTAAATGTTTTGTTTGAGAATCCAAAACCAAAATAGCTATCATTTAAATGTGGTTGTCAGTGAAAAATCTATCCTAATGTATTGATAAATACGATTTTTGTATTCTTGTTACTTTTAAAATATACTTATACTTCATCAATAAGAGGTTAAAACGAATGATCTCTAATTCTTCAAATGTAGCCATGCTCTGATTCTATAAGACAAATTTGTTTTGAAGGGGAAAAGATAAATGAAAGTCATGCAAGTAGGGATTACAATTTAATCTTTGGAGAGAGTATTTAAAAAAATATCATGGGTACATAATTTATGGCAGACTCTTACTTAAATAGTTTCTTGGAAAATGTAAGTTGAATTTAAGCTAACAATTAGTATTAAATAATTTAAAAAATAACCCATGCACTTAACTATTGGAAATAGCAGCCAGAAGAGCTTAGAAGCAAAAATCACAAAGATTAATTATTCTCCCACCTTTACTTCTGACATGTGCTGGGATTGCTAGTCTTTTATAGTCAGTTTCCCACCTGTAAAAGACATTGTATGTGTAATCCACAGACTTCCAGGGCTGGAACGTGGAGTTGTAAGTAAGCGTTAACACACTCTGAGAATAGAAAGATTTTGGTTTCAGAATTCTAATTATTCCAGTTCTTCTAGTCTCTGTTCTGCAGGATACCCTAGTTCCTGCTTCCCAATATATACCCAATCTACTACATCCTCCAGTCCTATAGAAACTAAGAACGAAAGTCTATGATTAATTGACTGCTACATCCATAATTTGTTTTGTTTTCTTCCCAACAGCAGTCAAAAGGAAATGCCATGACAATATTAAAAATTGATGCATATCTTTAGGAGAAAAGATGCAACATGTAGCAAGAGCCAAAAGATCTACTTACTGCCCTTTGACCTACTAATTATTCTTCTGGGAAATGACCAAGCAGAGACATATAGTAAAAGAGAAAAAAATGGAAACAAACTTAAAATGTCCAATAATTAGAGAATGATTAAGCAACCCAGAATCATAAGTTGACAAAATATTATGCAGTCATTTAAGAGGGTATGGAAAAAACTATGAAAATACATGACAAAATTGAATAAAATAATGTTAAGTACATTGTATGTGTATGTATTGATTACAAAAGTGCAAAACCTGTGTTATAAAATATTGAGGAGAAGAACTCAAAAGACATATAAGTGAGTCTGGTTTACACTCCATGTGGTGTTTCTTTTGAGCAGAGGGTTTTTTGGGATAATCTGAAATAGCAAAAATGCTGCTAGGATTAACACATCACTCAAGCTTTCTCTCTTTTTCTTTTTAAATATGGCCCCTAAAGATGACCTGAACCTTGTACTTGCCCATTTTATCTCTTTTTATGTCCCTGAGGAAGTGTTTTTTTTCCTCCTAATAAACATTACGAACCTATGTATTCCATAAATGATTTTACAGTTTTAGACAGTTACTCACTCTTTGGTGCGCCCATGAATTTCCTTTCGCCAAAATTCATGATTACTTAGAGAAGAAATACTCCCTCTTTTCTTCGATGAACGAGCTGCTCTGTCTTTAGTATTGTCTGACATCATCATAACCTATGTAAGAAGACTTTTGTAAAACAGTGAAAGAAAGATCTGGAAACATTTTAGTTAGTATAACAGGGACTAACCTCAAAGTACACAGATACTTTTCCTACCATTTTTGAACAGGGAAGTGGGGTTTCCTCAAGAGCAATATATAGTATTTGTTATTATTCTGATCAGTAAAACCGGAACTATGATAACTCTGAAAATGCTTATTTATGCAATAGTATACTTAATTTACACAAGCAGATATTAATCTATAGCAAAAATGCTTAACTGATGAAGAGGGAGGTCATTGACAAAAGATATGCATGTATAGAAGAAAGATGCTATCCTACATCAGAAACCAATATTTGTATTGCCCCCCAATTTAATCATAATATAACTTGGCTAATTAATATTTGCTGTCACTGTTACATTTTATTTTTGAGACAGGGTCTTGTTCTGTCACCCAGGTTGGAGCACAGTGGCATGATCACGGTTCACTACAGCCCCAAACACCTGAGCTCAAGTGTTCCTCCCAACTCAGCCACCTGAGTAGCTGGGACTACAGGTGTATGCCATCATGCTGGGCTAATTTTTTATTTTTCGTAGAGATAGAGTCTATGTTGCCCAGGCTGGTCTTGAACTCCTGGGATCAAGCAATCCTGCTTCAGCCTCTCAACGTGCTGGAATTACAGGCGTGAGCCACTCTACCTGGCCTATTTTATTATTTTAGAGACAGGATCTAGCTCTTGTTACCCAGGCTGGAGTGCAGTGGCATGATCATAGCTCACTGTAACTTTAAACTCCTGGGCTCAGGAGGTCCATTCACCTCAGCCTCCCTAGTAGCTAGGACTACAGGCCTGCACCACCATGCCTGGCTAATTTTTAAAAATTTTTGTAGAGACACGGTCTATGTTGCCCAGGCTGGTCTTAATCTCCTGGCCTTAAGTGATCCTCCTGCCTGGGTCTCCCGAAGTGCTGGAATTACAGTCATAAACCACTGTGCCTGACCCGCCATGACTTTAAAAAATAATATTAGGGGTAGGGGGCTAGAAAATAAATAAATAAATAAAAATTAAAATTAACCTTGGCTTCTCAAAGATTTTTTGTTGTTTTGTTTTCTCGAGCAACATTTACATACTTTGTAAGGAGCAAATAGGATTTAACTTTTAAATAAATAATTTATTGAAAAACTCCCTCCTTCCTACTAATACTTGTTAAAGAGCTTGGTAGTAGCAATGGACTTCCCAGAACTTAGACTATAACTCTAATGCCTCACTGCCTACCTACAAA
This sequence comes from Chlorocebus sabaeus, assembly GCF_047675955.1. Lineage (NCBI taxonomy): Eukaryota > Metazoa > Chordata > Mammalia > Primates > Cercopithecidae > Chlorocebus > Chlorocebus sabaeus. Next base: position 70,145,052 of record NC_132923.1, read on the forward strand.
TTTAGGTATTCATTTAAATTATTTCACAATCTATAAATGTGAGAGCCCCAATAAGGAAATACTGTGCTAGTCACCAAAGCTTAAAAATAAAAGAAAATCGGCCGGGCGCGGTGGCTCAAGCCTGTAATCCCAGCACTTTAGGAGGCCGAGACGGGCGGATCACGAGGTCAGGAGATCGAGACCATCCTGGCTAACACAGTGAAACCCCGTCTCTACTAAAAAAATACAAAAAACTAGCTGGGCGAGGTGGCGGGCGCCGGTAGTCCCAGCTACTCGGGAGGCTGAGGCAGGAGAATGGCGCAAACCCGGGAGGCGGATCTTGCAGTGAGCTGAGATCCGGCCACTGCACTCCAGCCTGGGCGACAGCACGAGACTCCCTCTCAAAAAAAGAAAAAAAAAAAAAAAAAAAAATTAAAGAAAATCCATGCCTTCAAGGAGCTGCCACTTGAGTGGTAGGGCAGACATGAACATACCCTAAAACCCAGTGGCATCAGTGTCAGAGCAGAGGTGCTGTGTGTGGGTGTGGGAGGCAGCGTGGTGTGTGTGTGCACGTGAGTGTAAGCGTCCTTGAGTATGTACCTGTGAGTGTGCATCTCTGTGTGTGCAGGTGCCTGTGTTCGTGTGTATGAAGGTGTGTGTGTTTTTGAGTGTGGGAAGATACACGGCCTGATTAGGTGGGTCATTTAGGTTTTGCTGCAAAGCCACATAGACCCATCTCGACCTCAGCTGTTTCCAAAGCTGCCCTGCAGGCCGCCCCCTCCCCAAGAAAGGCCAGAGTTGCAACCTGGAGGTCCTCATGGGTGCGGCCAGCCACAGGAAGACCGCCCAGGGTCAGGGGATGACCTTGCTGGCCAGCTCTGCGTTGGCTATCACTCTTGAAGCCCAGCCATGCAATGGGGCAGGGGACGAGCTGTTGGGTCCGACTTTCAGTTCCCAAATTTGGGATCATTTTTTCTTATTTGCTGGGGAGAGGAGGAATAAGGTGACTGAGAGATCGGGGCCAAGTCGGGCCATTTCTCAACAAAGGGCCGATCCCTTGCCCCCTGTCCTGACGAGCTGCAGAGAGAGCGACCCTACCTGCAGCAGGAAGGCTTCACCCGGAGCCTCCCAGACCTCCGGCTCGTTCACTGCAGACGCTGCGCGCGGCGCGGCTCCGGTCTCCCGGGCCTCACTCAGCCGGCGGCCGCCGGCGCACTCCCACTGGACTCTGAGACCGGTCTCCAGGGTGACCTCAAACAGCGCCCTCGGCCCGCCCTGGCCGGACTTGGCCGCTGAGTGGCCCTCTGAGCTGCCCTAAGGATGTAGAGGATCTCATCTTCACCGCCCACTGGGGGTCGCCTGAGCCCCGCTGCGTCCTGGGTTGGAGGCGAGCTGGAGGGGAACTGGTTCATTCTGTAGCGAGGAGGACATTTGGGACTAAAGGCATTTGCACCCCGAGGGTCCCTCATCAAGTTCCTTTCCCCGCAGAAGTCGGGGGCAGGAGTGGGAAATGCTGCGGTTTCCTAGGACAGGAAATCCGAGTCTCAAAGACAAAGTAAAGTAGCCCCTGCCCTTTCCCCGACCCGTAATGCTGCTTTACACGTTCCCCCTCCAAGGCACAGGCGGTGGGTGATGGAGGTAATTGAGCGCTTACATTGGCCAGATACCCCAGATACCGACAAACATTGGGATTTAGTCGTCAAACATTGGGATTCCTAGTCCTGTCAAGAAAGGAATGTTCTCCCTTTAAAGGATTTGGAGATTCTAAAATGTTAAATAATATGCCCAGGGCCCCTGAAACTCATGGTCTTAACTCCAATGTATTACAAACGGGACTGGGTTCTTTCACTTTCCTTAACACGACTCTTCCGAGCCTGTTAATGGCTAAGAAGCTTTGAAATGGAGACTGTTTGGGGTTGAGGACCTACCTTCTGGTATGAATGGGCCTTTCCTCTTCCTTAGCAACTATCCCCAGCCTAAGCCCATTGGGCCTCCCCAAACCAAAAGCAAACAAAATAAACACTATAGGGACCCTCCTGTAGTGGGCAATCATTGGAAACAGACACAAGATGCCTCCAAGCACCTAGCCAAGGGCATGGCTCTTGATGAGTGTCCTGCAGCAATTAGCATTAACTGAAAGTAATACATTGGGATTCCGGGGGAGCACAGTGTTAGGATAGTGTTGGAAGAAGAACAATAGGTTCTTTTGCCTATCCCAATCCCTACTCACGGAAAGATAAGATCAGGAAAGGATTGTTGACTGAATATACTATGAACTAGGTAGGAACTGCTGGGTGATGGATAAACATTATCTCATTGAATCTGTTCAGCGTCTATGACATAGGGGACATTGCTCTATCTTTTTTTAAGATAAGGAAATGTAGAATCGTTGAGTAACATGCTCAAGTCGATACTTAAATCACAGAGCTGAGATTTGTCTAACTCTAAACCCTTGACCTTTGTCAGACCTTTGGCCCACCATCCCTACCCTAAACATGGAATGAAGTTTTCCAGAAATGAGGGTAAAATTTTAAGAGGCTGGCAGTAAAAGAGATTTACAATTCAATTTATTTTCATATTTTCCATTTATTTTCCAGAAAAAGAAATCACATTTCAGTAACAACTTACATATAGAATTAAACTTTGTTCTGGAATGGGAGCCCTAGTTGCAGTAATGTGTCATAATAAATAATTGCATATTCAGGATTTTGTGAAATAGGTGATTGGGAAAATTATAAACAAAAAGCACAAAAATTATTATTTACAAAAAGTGATATCCATACTATTTCTAACTTATAAGGCAAGTAATGTTCAGATGATCTCATGATTATCTTCAACAAGTCAATTACACACTTTCCTGTCACCATTGCCAGCAGAGAGCTTTGCTGCAATCCTGTGAAGGAGCAAGCCTTCGCTTCTGTTGTTGGTTTTCTCTTGAGCACAGCATAGAAGGAGTAAAGCTTTCATCACAGACTAAGCAGTAATGGCTGTCAGAATAAAGTATACTTTTTTGAAATAGACGTGTAGGAAAAAGGCTGGGAATCAACATTTTGACTACATTTTAAAAGTATCTTGAGTATTTTAATCCACAATTCCTTTTATAAATATTTTATACCCAAGGTATTTTTGTGAAATTATGTACTCAGTACAAGATTAAAAAGAAATTTAGTCTATTTTTGCTACATAGATCAAAGAGAGCTCTAAATAAAGGCTACCACCAAATCAAATTACACACAGCATTTTCCTTAATTGACAGGATTTCATTACCTATAGAAACACAGCACAATCTTTCTGAGATTCCTAGTTTCTTATATGGTTCAAGTTTAAAAAAATCAATGCCTTACATGGCCACTTAGTAGGAATGAAAATTAATATCCGAGCATTTAATTCATATGATCTTTTACTATACAAGTAAAAAAAACCAAAAATTCTTTTTAATCAAAAACAATCATGTTCAAACAGCTTAAAAAGCCAGCTGTATACGTTACTGCTTGGCCTGTAGTGAGGCTCTGTTCACAGATAAGATTAATATATCATCATATCAACACTTGGCTTTTTCAAGAAAAATTATTCAGCAGCAATTTTCCAATTCCCCTTAGACAGAGAGGAGAGAGAGAGAGACATACACACAGAGAGAAAGAAAGAGAGAGAGAGAGATAAAGAGAGAGAGAGTATGAATTAGACAGGAGCCAACTCTTCCATGTATGTCTATTTAACAAAGCAAGAACTAAATTCTTACATCAAAAGTCAAAACAGCTATATGAATTATCATTCTAGCAATTTGAAAAGAAAAAAAAATCTGACTTTGGATCTTGGGACAGTGGTCCTTGTGATAGTTACTTGTTGTATGATTTAAAATACCTTAGAGTGATGGTATATGAATAATATCAAACATTTACTTTGCCAGATAAAAAGTCATAAAAGTAATATAAAACTGAATGAGTGAGATGGAATTAACATTTGTATGATATACTCATTCAATGGAACATTTAAAAATTATACATGGCTTATGATCTACCAGGCTGATTCACAAATTCTGGATGGATTAAAAACTGAACTATCTTTAGAGAAATGTAAAGTGATTCAGTTTGATTCTTTTCTATATGATAACAGACAATTTACCCAGGAAGTTTTTAAAGAAATGTTGTTGATTTGCTAAAAAAGCAACTGATTGGCAAAGTAAAGCAAAGCAAAAAAAAAAAAAAAAAAACCACCACCACCACCACCACCACCAACAAAAACCTGTGAAATGCTCATTAAGAGTATAGAATCTCGCAAAATCTGTGCTAAACAGTGCACAGCTCTTGGCTTTCCCCAAAATGTTTTTAATATAATTTCTGACAAGCTTATGTAAAAATACTGTCAACATGGATCTATCATGATTCAGTTTCCTAAAGCTGTTTAGTAAAACGTTGCTGCAGATTATTCACTGGCATTAATTCCACACTGCAAATAATTGGAAACATCTTCAACAGATAGGGGTCTGATATGCTGGTCATAGGTGCAAGCCTTAAAAATAATACAAAAACAATTTAAAAAATTTTATTGTTTTGAATATTTTAGATGATAAAGTTAAATTCACTAAGAGATACTAATGAAATTTAAAATAGTTAACAATTCATTTGAAATGACAGGAATTCCCTTAAAATTAAAACAAAATTCCAGAAGCATTTTTTCAAAGCATTCCTGGTTATTTTATTTACAATTATTGAAGGATATATAAACTAGTGTTAAAAGAAAACTTTTCCAAAGGTTTCTCAAGGTGTGCTTAGAAAAAAAAAAGTTTTTACCTCATTCAATAACTTTCTTAAGCTTCATTAAACACTAACATTTATTATTAATGTCCAAGGAGAGAGAATTATAGTATAGGACCATTTGTTCTCAGACCACAATGAATATCTTCCAGAACACAATTTGTAAAATACTGGAATATTGGTGAGCATAGCCCAAATACTCTTTACTTCTTTCCTTTAAAACATTATGGGACATTAAAAAATATATTCGTTTTTTGCCAAAACATTTTTTTACAAGGATAAAGATGTATTTAAGATAGGCAAGGTATTACTCTAGGGATAGAAGAGGCAGTTAGAAATCAAAGGAAAAATAATTTTAGAAGTTAATCCTGGAGAATAAATTATTATACACATGGTCAATGTCAACTATGAGGTATCTTTTCCTCACAGACATACCCATTTAGGAAAGAAATCAGATATTAAACATGAGGGCCAATCAAGAGATTCACCATAGTCAACTCAACAGACTTTACATTTAACATTCCTTCATGAAAGATATTTAGATCTTAATTAGATATCAACAATGCAACTCTAGCTTGCAGAAGATGACAGAACATTGAAGCAATGACACAAGAGAAAGGCAAGTGTTTGTTGTTGTTCGTTTGTTTTTAATATTTAGAGACTTAAGCAATGTATTCCTGTTTAATTTTCCTGCCATACACTCCACTGACAAAAAGGAACATTAATGGTAGCCATATTTAATTCATAAGCAAGAGAATGGCATTTAGATACGGTTTCCACATGATAAAAAAGCCTAAAGGAGCAGGGAAAATACAATAAAGCCTTAAGAGGAAAGTGCACACAGTAAAAGGTGGTGAGGCTGGTCATTCGAATAGTCCCTTTAATCAGTGTAACTTGGATTGATTTGTACATTTATATCAACAATTTAATTTGACTCATTGTATGGATACATAATATTACATTAACTTTCAAGGCTATATTTAGAGATCACTCTTGTTTTGCTATTATTAAATATATCATGCTTTCCTTTTATTAAAAAAATTGCTGATCAGAAAACCATGTGGCAAAATGAGTACATTCAGACTGAATGGGATTTTGCTCAAATATATAATCTTTTGGAAAAGGAAAAGCTTAAACACAGACACATACACACACACACTCATCTGTTTAGTATGTATCCGCATATTTTACTGTATTGTTCAATTTAATTTACAGCCTGTGGCTATTTTGAGAAAAAATATTGGTGCGACTCTTTTAGAATGAGGATACCACATGTTTGTAAAGTCAAAAGCTTACAAAATAAATAGGTTCAACTCACAAGTTAGAGATCTGAATGTCCCTTGCAAAGAAGGAAACATTTATTAGGATTTTGTGTTTGAATAAATAACAGCTTGCAACCTCCCTTCTACTTCAAGTCTTTTAAGACATTGAAGAAAAGGACAGAAATATGAAAATGAGAAAATGCATTTCAGGCTACTTTGAGACTGAGATAGCATAACAGAGTAACTTTAAGAAAAAGATAGGAATTTTCCTAGGAAAAAAATATTTTGTTTTTTTAAGATTGTAGGCAATTAAGTGGACTGAATGAAAAATAAACTGACTAGAAAAATGTTTTTCATCTTAGAATTTAATGCTTAAAATCTGATATAATGTCAGAACTAAGAAGGACCTTAGAGATCTACTAGAGCAATGATTCTCAAATTTGGGGCACTTATCAAAATGTATATTCCCAAATCCCATCCCTAGAAGTTTATGCTGTCAATACAAATTTATCGATGCCTACTGTGTATAGCTTGTATGAACTTGATTATACATGTTACCTTATAATGCCTCAAAAGGTGGTTTATCTGAGTAAAGTAGAATCATGGAATTTCAGGGATGGAAGACGTTGACATTTCATAGATCATTGTGTGTTGTTACGGTGTTTAACAGTGTTTATCAGTCCCTACTATCTTCTAGGCATAGTGGTGACCAAGACAAAATCATTAATAAGTGATGATACAAAACATTAATAAGTGATGACACCAATCATACTTTGAGAAGCAGTGATTCTTTTTTGACAGTTTTGTTATTGGAATTATCCTTATTTTGGTAATGGTTTTTCATGGTGGCTTTTACCTTGGCATTCAAATGAAGTATGTACGGTGACATAAAACAGATTTTTTTTTGTTCAGGATGGACAAAGCAATTAAGGCGTTTCCTTTGCAGTCAGAATAACTGGGTTATTTTCAGCTGCAGTGTCATTTTGGGGAAATTAATTATTCTATTTAAGCCTCAGTGTCATCACTTGTAAAACAGGAATTAAAAAGAATACTTACAAGTTTTTGATTGATAAGAGGATTAAATGAGCTAATATCTGTAGTGACTGCTACGTGGTAAACACTCTGTCAATTTTTATTGTGTATCATTCAATTACTATGATTTTTACAAGTTTGCTTATAAAGCCTCAAAAGGTGGTTTATCTGAATAAATTACAACTGTGGAACTTCAGAGTTGGAAGACACTTGACAGATCATTGCGTGTTGTTATGGTGTTTAAACCACGCTTTGGGGAGCCCTGATTTAAACTGTTGGAGAAACTCCTGCATTTCTTTGAGCTGTTTTGCCTACCAGGATTCCATGTGCAATTTTATTAGAAACAAATACCCTGCTGTTAAGAAAAGCTTGAAAACCACTGGCAATCCCAACTCCTCATTCTAAAGATGAGAAACTGAAAAGGGCAGTGACTTGTCCAATATCATACGGCAGGAGTTAGGGGTAGACCCAACTGTAGTATTATAGTTATCTGCTTTCTAAAAGAAGATTTAGAAGTGGAAATATGTGTAATTATAGCTCAAATACTTTGCAGACTAAGAATATATAAAGCGAAAAAAATTCTGTAGTTTGACTGAGAGATTCCTATTTATTAACTCAAAACCCTTTGAATTGTGGACATTCTTTCTTTTACAGGTGAAATATATTCCCAAATACCATACAGTGAATTTCCATTTTGGCTGTGGGTGTAGAGAAGAATACAACTTTAAAAATGATTAAAAATTTAATTCTTAGTAATTATAAATTTCAATTATGATAAAATTCAGACTAATTCTTAATAAAAATTTATTTTTAAAAATTTCATGAAAATATGGAATTTATTGGAAAAGAAAAACATACTTTCCATGTTGCCAAAATAAAGTAGCATCATTTATACTTTTTATCTTGCTAAAGCAGAACCTTTTAAAGACCATAACGTTCAGGAAATGGTGTTCTGGTTAACTGGAACCATTTCTTTTTGTTTTAACCCCTAGTACTGAAAATAGTTTTCATACCTACTAGTTCATTTTATTCTGACTTGGGAATAAAATGAATAAATGAATCTGACTTAATGTCTTTGATAACTGGACTCTTTCATTGCCTAGGATCATTTTCAGGACATGAATTCTTATTCTACAGTACTGTGGATATAGACGTAACAGGAGATTATAATCTACACAATTAAAAAAACCACAACAAAATGTTAAAATACAAATCCCTGATACCAGCTTACTGTGTTATTATTTGATGTCTTTTCTGAGAGATGAAGGGATACATTTTCTATTGAGGTTCTGGTTATTCATCGTTCAATCATTTTGAAATTGCTGACTCCCATTCTGTTTCATAAAGACCAGTTAAGGAATTACAGGATTTCTTCATAGTTTCTAATTTAGTCCCTTGAAACATTTGAATAATGTTAGAGATTACTGTAATCTATGCTTTTAATTACATTTTAAAAAATCAATAAAATTATTTTTTGGGAAAAAACCCTTGTGTTTAATTACTAATTCATTCCAGATATATACAAAATAAAACAAAATAAAATATAAATACAAAGACATGAGAACCAGTAATATTTACATGTTTTTTTAATATGCTTTGTATTAATATTCAAATTTTTAAATGAATTGATTACTTAAAAACACATTGTTATATCCATATGCTGGACAATTCTCAGTTTTCTGCTACTTACTCTCCATTGATTTTGGTGTCATAAATTCCATGTTTCATGGAATTTAGAAGTTTGCATTTTCTATTTTGGTTTCAAAACCAAATTGGATACCTTTACATAAAATGAGTATACTAATTAGTTTGTTCAAAGAAACTTCAACACCAGACTGCTTTAGGGAGCCGACTGAGAGTTTGTTGAATATTAAGAATTTTCCCGGGGTAAAACAAATCATCTTGAACATTGTTTTGGTAGCAAGCACTAATAGAGGAGTACAAAGATTAATTTAAAAAGTTTCACTGTAAACAATTGCCAGTCACAATCTCATTTTAGAAGTAAGACTTTAAAAATTTAATTTGATTCTAAAATTTAAAGGGGCTAAAGATTCTTTGTTAAATTTGAGTGGATATAAAATGAAAATTTAACGACTAATTATAAAAATAATAACTTAATAATTATAGTTATTTAATAGCATAACCTATAATAGAAATTGGTTTATGTTTCAATAAGTTCTAGGACTTAAAGGAAGACTAACATTTTCAGATCTGAATGAGGGAAGGTTTTACAATTGAGACTCCCGAAGAAGATCGTCTTTCTAAATGTTCATATGGTGGGGCCAGATTGAATAATTACAGTTTTTATTATACCTTGCAACGATGAAATGACATACATTTTTAATAACTCTCCTCTTGCTTCTCCAAGAATGGCAAAGATTTACAGTTTTATACAATGAATCTTAATCGTCTGAAAGGAAATTTATTACACAGTAATGTGAATAGAATTTCATTTATAAAGCTTATTTTTTCATTCTCAAATGATATAAACAATGATTAAAACCCTTCTGGATCTAAACAGGGGACTTTTTTTTTTTCCCGAAAATTCTCAGTCTCAGTGTTTTGATTTCCTGTGGATAAAGAGGAAGACGCGAGGTATCATTCCCCCATACTGGATGAGTAAGATCATCTATTCAGAGTAATTAAGCAAAAGTTGTTAGCCAGTTCAGCTATGGAAAGTCTTGAAATCTTAAAATCACAATTTTGGTTTTAGTCTGACTGATTATTCAGCAATCACCACATTTGCTAAACTGTAGATAGGGGCAAGTAGTTAAGACTTCAACATCTTCTTTACTCTTGATTATAATTTAATATACTTAAACTTTAAATATGAATTGCTTTCCCTTTTTACACAAGTTATAAAAATAAGAGGCCCTGTTTACACAGTTTGCATTTTTATGAAATTTGCAGTTTGAAAAAAAAGCTTTTTAAAAAGTGGTAACTAATGCTTTTCTTTGAATACGCTGTAACCTTAGAATTTTTTTCTGAAATAGTTTCTCAATTTAACCCACTAAACATTTGAAGATAGAATTTTTATTTAGCACTAGAGTAAAACATACTAAGGATTGAAGAAAAGTAAGTTTGTTTCTTTTTCTTCTGGTTCCACTTAAGTTTCTTTAATGTGTGGCACCCCCTTTATGACAGCTATCAATATTATATTTAAATTTTATATATTGACAAAATGCAATCTACCTCTGTAAGCATTGTGCCATTCAACAATACTACTATTAAATTTACATACCACAGTTTGAATTACATCCATTTCAGGAATGGTAAAATGCTAAAACTCAAGTGTCTAACTGCTTTACTGGAATGAGAGTACAATTTACAAATACAATAATTACATTTTAAAACCATTAACAATATTACACCTAGAAGTAAATACTGTAGGACTGGTCATCATGGTATTGTGTGAGGGAAATCACAGCTGAAAGTCATTGACTTTCCACCTGATATATCCCAAGTGCAGATATTGGTTTGTTTTCATCAAACCAAAATTAAAACCTGTTTCTCATACATCAGTTCTCCATTATATGAATCCTCCAAATCCTTGCATAAGATTTTATTAGTTATCTGCCAAGTATTTTCCTGCAAAACAAAACAACATGTTAACAGGTTATCTGCTAGTTCAATAATGTAATTATTATATGGGTAACATTTCTATCCCTCCTTCCCTACCCCTAGGAGCCAGATACTGCATACTTTAGAGGTACAATACAAATAAAAGATACATGTTTCCAAATCAATTTTCAATTTTTCAGATCAGCTAGTTGACTTTTCACATTTCCATAGATCAACAATTTGCAGAGGTTTGGGCTTTGCCCAGAATAGATTGGGAGATTTATTTCTGGATGTGAGAATGCAACTTATTTTAGAAAGGGTGCTCATATAACTTATTTTCCAACTTGGATCATTTTCGAGAGTGAAAAGGGTATAATTAATAATTACATCAGTACAACAGACATGAAAAACCAGGATTTATCCCAGCAAATCACTGAAAAGTATAATCACTCTAGTATTAGAGAGTTCCTCTCCCCCCAATTGAAAAACAAAACAAAACCCCATGGTTTGTGCCAAATAAAACTTGTCTCATGGCCACATTCAGCTTATGGGTCACCATTTTTGATCTGTGGCCTAGATTCTTTGAGTTTGTGATTAAAATGAAAAATAGATTCTTCCAGATCTCAGCTAAACCTGACAAGTCTAAACTCTATGAAGCCCTGTCAGAGAACAAAAAGTTTTCAGGTGGGAGATACATTAAAAGGCAAGGCTGGGGGCAGTGGCTCACACCTGTAATCCCAGCACTTTGGGAGGCGGAGGTGGGCAGATCACGAGGTCAGGAGATCAAGACCATCCTGGCTAACACAGTGAACCCCCCGTCTCTACTAAAATACAAAAAATTAGCTGGGCTTGATGGTGGGCACCTGTAGTCCCAGCTACTCGGGAGGCTGAGACAGGAGAATGGCGTGAACCCGGGAGGTGGAGCTTGCAAGGAGCCGAGATGGTGCCACCGCACTCCAGCCTGGGCAACAGAGTGAGACTCCAGCTCACCAAAAAAAAAAGAAAAAAAAAACAAAACCCACAAAAAAACAAACAGTATTTGTCTCGTTCATCAATATAATAAAAGTAGGATTTACTCCATTAACCTCAGTATATACATCTATATAATGGGAACAACAAGTCCCACTTAAGAAACAGAGTTAGAAGTCAGAGCCTCCTGACTCCTGATTCTCTGTCCTATTTCATTGTCCTGTTTCTACTTCATTCAATAACTGGTTTGTTTTCTAATTGGGATGGGGGTTGGGAGTGGAAAAGAGGTGGAGGAAAAAGATGAGAAAATCACAATCTATTCCTCTTAAGGAAGAGTAGCTAAGGCAACATTATTTATGCAAATGAAAAAATCAAGATACTCATTTACCTGCAGCAAACCTTTTCTTGATGAGTGAAAATCGATACCCTGCTCCAACAAGTTCAATGTCACAGCCAGAAAGGGTGCTTCCTTCACTTGTGAACTGCACAACCAATGGAGACGGTTTGCTTGGGCCTTCAGATAACTGAAATCTTGCCAACAAAGAACCCACCCCTAAAAAAAAAAAAAAAAAACAAACATTATTACAAGGTAACAGTCAATGTAATATTCTGGATATACTTTTGGAGATTGCATTAAAAAATTAACATACAAAATCAGACTTCATTGACAAAATGGTGATTAAATGAAGTTTATCATTGAATATTATGAGCAACTCTATTTGCACACTGGTAAAAGTGTCCTTCCATGAGATGGTACCTCAAAATTTGAAGATGTGCTACTTGGAAGTCCTTGTATTTTCCAACCTATGATTAATATCTGAGGAGAGTGAAAAATGTCTAATCAGGGAGTGTGGAATCTGACACAGGATGAAAACATGCCTCCTTAAGAGCCTAAACGATAGTCTGATGTGGACTCTGTAGAAAAGGGGTAAAAGAGAATTCATTGAAGAATTATTTGCTTTTATTAATTGAAATAAGTAAATGCAAAAATGGAGTGAAATATTCCGCTTGTTTTTGTTGCTGCATGTTTTGGGTAATAGTTGGCAAATACCTAAAAGCCATTTTAGCTTTACATGTTAAATAAAATAAGCTTGTGATTCCATTACCTCCATTTTCTGACTTCTGAGAGATATCAGGAATCTTCCACAATATTCTCTGTTGTTCAGCGTTCCTAAAAATGAATTAGGTAAAAGGTTTTTGCATATCCAAGAGTTTTTGTTTAGTGGATGCTAAGCTTTTTTATTTTTATTTTTTCCGGATAGTATTAATTTTTAAAAATAGATCTTGAAAAGTTTCACTACAATTTAAAAATTCCCTGTCTCTCTCTCTCTCCCCTCCCAGACATACATAAATCTCTTTTTTCCCTGTCCTTATTGTAACTAGCTAGAAAACGGTGAAATGAACATTTAGAGGACAAAGTAGAGCTAAAATTTTTTAAAAAATAAATTTGCTGAAACAGATACATGGGAAGATAGATGGAAGTATTAGTTAATCAATTAATTAAGGTAATTTAAATTGGTGTCATGATCTGGCTGACATTCATTTTTAAAACAAATTCCACTTCTTGCGTCTGACAGTCATATGGAAAAATGAAATGCTCTTTCTAGAACAAGTCCTTTATAACAGATGATATAGGCACAATGTATCTATTCAGTTTCTAGTCCCATACCTTCTCTAGTGTACCTTTTTATAGTTCAGAGGCTACAAAATGAAACACTACATTTCTCAGAGGCCTTTGCAGTTAGGGTCCTAGGTACAAATTAGGTTTAGTAATTGCATGCACGGTTTGAGATTTAGAAGACAGAAAGGAGGCAGAGGCCATTCTCCTGCAGCTTTCTTGACTGTTTTCCTCTGACCAGCAATCGAACTCAGATGTGGGGATCTTCTAACACCAGGGGTCCACTCTAGCCTCTAATTTGTGGGTGCCAAGAGGCACTTAAGGAGGTACCAATAGGAGCTTGCTGGTCCTAGGATCAGAGTTACAGCTGTGGCTTCTTGAATTCTGTGGTTCTACCGGTGGCCTTCTAATTTCTCTCCTTCCCTGGATTGTGGCAGGCCAGTTCTGTAGAGCTCTGGCAGGCATTTTTGGAGATCCAGCCTGTTCCTTTAGCACTTCCACCATTGTGTAAGCATTGAAGTCCCTGCTGAATTAGTTTTTGCTTAAAATAGCTACCAGCGGTTTCTATTTCCTGCCCTGAACCCTAATACACAGGCCCGCTGTCATCTCCTCCTACAGGACACACAAGCGCTAAGAAGTCTATGACCCCTTGACCCAGAGGAGCCCTTTGGTGGAGAGAACAGGAGGCTTCATACCAGACTGCTGGTGGGAGCACCGCCTGGAGTTTGGTGACTCCTCCATCGATGGGGACCAGGAACTGCACATTGTTGAGGGCCACAGCGGTCGTCATTGCATCTGTATTGTATTTGTAATCTATGCGCAGGTCAGTGCTTGAAGGTTCACATCGCCAATTCACTGCCAGGTTCAGAGGCGTGGACTGAATGCCCTGGGCAGACACCTTGCCAAACGACAGGGAAGAGAATATTTAAGGCTCGACCAATAATCTGAAACAAAACCAGAAGCTATGATTTTCTCCCACAGGGATGTTCTTAGACATCAAAATGTCATAGTGTTGTTTATGCTGCTCACAAGCAACCGTGAGTGACAGGCATCGTGAAGGGTGCTGTGAGAGAGAGCTGGGTGCTTCAGGTAAACTGTTACAGACTAAAAATAGCAGCTACTAGTCTCAGTGGCACTTTGGAGTTTCCAGTACACTTCATGTCAGTTAAGGAGGTGGAATAGTACACTGGCTGGGAGCTGAGGCCAGGAAGCTAGACAGTCCCAGGTGTGAATTCTGATTCTGCCGCTCCACTTATAAGCTGAGTGATCTTGGAAAAGTCCCTAAACCCCTCTGAGCTTCAGTTCTTTCCTCATCTGCTAAGTGGGAATTACAACAATAATATTTACCTATAGAGTTGTCAGGAAGATTGAAGGAGATTTTTTTGTGTGTGAAACACTCAGCAGAATGCCTAGCACACACTAGGAATTACATTTTGATAAATGCCACCTATTAATATTCTTACCATATTTTCTCTTCAACAACAAACCAGTGAGTTAGACTAGGGTAAGTTATTATTACTCCTTTGGGATTTCATACCTGGTTTCAAGTCCTTACTTTGGCAAATCCCAAAGGGAGTAACTGGAAGTTACTTCCAGTTTTTACTTCCTTTGGGATTCCTTTAGTTGGAAGTGCTACAGCGCTGGAATCTACTGTCGATACTAATTAGAATCAGCTGTGAGCTTGACCAAGAAAAAGCCAGGTTTGAAGAATCAACAAACATTGATCTAAAGACAATAACATTGATGTGAATTCTGGGTCCATAGCGAAAAATTTACAGTGTTACAATTTCTCGATCATTCATTATGACGCTGAGTAAGTCTCTAAGAAAGTCACCTCTCACAAGTACATGTACATTGCAGGGATCAGATGAGTGGTGTCTATGCCCTTGGATTTTATTCATGGAGTGTGATGAGCTTTACTGATTTTGAAGGATATAAACAACTGTCTAGGAAATGCCTGCATATATGATCACCATGGAGAAGGGTCCTGAGGGTAGATTGAACTCTGAAGGCAGGAGTGGCTGTGGCAGAAACAAGCCCCAAAATGGATTCTTTTATAAAATGACAGATATGGCTTTTGATGACAATTTAAGCTAGTTAACCATTATAGTTTTTAAACTTTGAATATGATTGGCAGCATAATGCTTTCTGCAGGCAAACATTTATTTAGAAATCTATCAACTAAAGCAGATCAAAAGCAGAGTAGAATCCCCCTCCCCCACCCCTTTTTCTGAACTCTGTCCTCAGCAGCAGTTCTCAACCTGATTATAGTTCCTCTACCTGGGGAGGTGCTTTTTGGATATATGAAAATGTATTTTTGATTGTCCCAATTTCTGGGGGATGCTTTTGGGCCAGAAACTAAATGTGCTGCGTTTAAGGGCAGTTCCACAAAATGCTAGTTGTGCTTCTCCACCCAATTCCTTGCATTGTTGAAAAACAACAACAAAAACACAGCTAAATAACAGCAAAAGGGATTCTTCAGAGCACACGTTAAAATAAAGCAGCAAGTCTTGGGCTGTTTACTTTTCACAAATTACTTTGAAATATATTAGGCTATTAACTTCTTATAGCAAGCTATAAAATAGGTAGATATCATTATTACCCTTATTTGAAGATGAGGAAACTTAGGTTCTGGGATACTAAGCACCTGATGTCAGTGGCCAGTAGAAAGCTGACTTAATTTTAGAATTCAGTATCTTGCCTACACTTTATTTATTTTAAAAAAGTAGAGATGGGGGGGTCTCACTATGTTGCCCAGGCTAGTCTCGAACTCCTGGGCTCAAGTGATCCTCTCGTCTCAGCCTCCCAAAGTGTTAGGATTACAAGCGTGAGCCACCACGTCCAGCCCTTGCCTACACTTTAATACTTTACACAAAGTTCATACTGCAATAGGTGAATCCTGTCTAATTTCTAGATTTACTTAATAACAAACATGGAAATGAAAAAAACTCTATAGGATTTAATGATTACAAATTTTTTTTATCTGAAGTGAAGATGTACATGCAGTGTATATAACTAGAGTCCACAAAGGAAAGGAACTGCCATCTTATTTTCACACTTTGGGGATGCAAACCATACATGAAATTTAACTTCTGCCTTGAAATTTAATTTCTCATTCAGAAAAAGAATTACATTTAGAGTTTTCCTTTCTTATTTCCTTTCATTTCTCTCAAAGCATAAAGCAGTCACTAAGCATTTTAAAATATTTTGGGAAAAAGTTATATAAAATGTGTTTTCTATTATATTTTAATTTGTAAGTGATGAATTTATACCATATTACATATTTTTTCAGTATTATCCATAATGTTTGAAGAGTATATACTCTTCTCACAAGGAAAAATTATATTCTTTTGCATTTTTGGAAATTATACCATTATATAGATATTTCACTTTAAATGGTTTCCTTACAACAATTTAAATACATGTTTTCCAAAGCATAGGATGCATAGACTCCCTTGAGAAACTTATACAAAGTACAGATACTTGGATTGCATTCTAAACCAATTAAATAAAATAAAAAATTAAATATATATATGTATCTGCTAGGTCCTAACACTCCCAAATATACATATATTACATGTATATTTAATAATGATATCTACCTGTATTTACATATAATATATAGTATATGTGAATATATTATATTCACATATAATACATATTTATATATTTGTATGTTTTATATAATATTTTAAAATATTTATAGATATATTAAAAATATTTGTATAAATAAATATTTATATTTATAAATATAGTATATATAACTATTATAAATAAATATATATATATTTAAATATATATAATGTATATTTCTTTTTAGCATCAATTCAGAACCGGCATTTGATTGAGAAACACAGTTGAGTTTGAGATGTCCTGATTTTTATTAAAGTACAACTTTCTTCATTTTAAGAAAATTAATCTGAACATACTTAATCAAAAATCATAATGCATTAAAAATATGGTAAATGAAATGAGCCAGGCACAGAAAGACCAATACCACATGATCTCACTCTTATGTAAAATATTTGAAAGTTGATCTTGGCTGGGCACAGTGGCACTTTGGGAGGCCAAGGCAGGGGGATCACCTGAGGCCAGGAGTTCGAGACCAGCCTGGCCAACATGGTGAAACCCCGTCTCTATCGAAAATACAAAAAGTAGCCAGGACGGTGGTGCGTGCCTGTAATCCCAGCTACTTGGTAGGCTGAGGCAGGAGAATCGCTTGGACCCAGGAGGTGGATGCTACGATAAGCCGAGATCGTGCCACTGCACTCCAGCTTGGGCAACAGAGCGAGACTTCATCTCAAAAAACTAAATAAATAAAATAAAATAAACATAAAAATAAAAGTTGATCTTATAGAATTAGAGAGTAGAATGGTGGTTACCAGAGGCTGAGGTAGTGGTGGTGGAGGTGGTTGGGGTGGGGGTTTGTTTAGGGAGAGGTTGCTCAAAGGACAAAAAACTTCAGTTAGATGAGAGGAAGAAATTCAAGGATCAATTGCGTAATGTGGTGACTATAGGTAATAATCTTATACTGTATTATTGAAAAACGCTGAAGACAGTGAATGGAAAGTGTTCTCATCACAAAAATAACTATGTGAGGTAATGCATATGTTAGTTTAATTTAGTCATTCCACAACGTACATATATTCAAAATATCATGTTGTACCTAATACAGATATACAATTGTACCTGTCAATTAAAAAATAAAAAGGTTTAAAAAAATCTAGGCAGTCAGCTGGTGTTGTGGCTCATGCCTGTAATCTCAGCACTTTGGGAGGCTGATGCGGGTGGATCACCTGAGGTCAGGAGTTCGAGACCAGAATAGCCAACATGGTGAAACCCTGTTTCTACTAAAAATATAAAAAATTAGCAGGGCGTGCTGCTGCACGCCTGTAATCCTAGCTACTCAGGAGGCTGAAGCAGGAGAATCGCTTGAACACGGGAGGTGGATGTTGCAGTGAGCCGAGATTGTGCCACTGCACTCCAGCCTGTGTGACAGGGTGAGACTCTGTCTCAAAAAAAAAAAAAAAAAAAAAAGAAAGAAAAAAAATCCAGTCAGTCAAGTGGCTGGGAATCAATGAGAGACTCAGGCACTATCAGGATCCCGGTATGAATAATAATTTGAGGTAAGGTCAATCCTAAACACAAAAGGAAAGTTCTCATATATTGTATGTATCAAACATTGCTTTATTATTGAACTATTTCTTAACGTTAGATTTTATTAGAATTCTTTCATAGGACTATCTTACTAGAAAAACGAAAGCAGATTGTTTACATTGAATCATTTAAAATAAGAGGTTGTAGTATAGTAATGTTCTTAACAAAATTATAATCATCTTGTTTATCAATATAAACTTATAATCTTAATTAGTATAATGTTCTGCGACTTCATTTTTTGTGCCACATTTCTCTAATTTTGTGATAAAATATTTTACTTGTAAGCTTAAACTAATAAGAACATGTATGAATATTTTTGTCAGTAGTCCCCAAGTTGTCTTTTAAAGTTTCCATTTAGAAAAATGAGTTATAGCTTTTAAATAATGTTAAAAGAAGCATTACTTTGGTTATTTTTATTCAATAATAGGTACTTTAGACAACAAGTATGTCATGTGAAAGAGATACTGACCATGTAAATAGGCTTACCTGATATTTGAGCATGTCAACGTTATAATATGTAGCCTGGGGTTTTTGTTCAGACACTTTCTTTAGGTGAGTCATCAAATTTGGCATGTTTACCCAGAATTCCTTGGTATTGGCATCATTTTGTGTATTATCACTGTTCATTTGGGAAGAAAAATGATAGAGTAGCATCTTAAAACAAATACAAACCCTACAAGAAGCATCTTAGCAAATTGTCTTCTGATATGTAGAGCCATCTTTTGACAATTTGTAGAGATTATTATGAATCTATTAACAGTGGTGTGGTTTTCGTACAAATACAGTTCTGAATGCTCTTGTGTTGGTAGATTAATATCCACAGGGAGGAGCTACTGTGTTACTATCAGTCTCAGTGAGTGCTCAGTAATATTAACTAATTGCAGCGATAATTGGGTGCTTTCAAGAGTGAATTATTTATTAACTCAAACTTAATAGCCCTTTCTACTGCACCAGTTTTGTCTAAATTAGTCAGTTAATGCAATTAAGGAACTGAATACATTTATTTACTTTTGAATTACTTTGATCAGTAGTTTCTCAGAAATTATCCAGTGAAATATTTGACCAAATGTAAACATGGCATTTATCACCAACTAAGCAGAAAACAGTGATACTAAAATTACCATGCTACCTTTTCAGCATTCATAATAGTTCATCCATGAGCATTTAAATCATCAAAGATTTCACTTCACTTATAAGATGATCCTGGAGTTTAAATGACAATCATTGTAGTTATAATACAGAAGAAGAGCAGAATCTTTACAAGCTGAAGTTTTATATCCCTATGAGAGTCTTAGCTTTGCTCAGAGGCCTGTATACAGACCACTTACCCAATCTATCTTGCAAATGCTCATCTCAGTGATAAAAATAAGCAGGCAAGAGTGTACAAACATATAACTCATTTCCCATATAATGAGGAAGCTAAAGCCACAGGTGATTCAGTTACTTGTCACACACATTTGCTGACATTTCACTTTCAGAATATCCTATATAGTACAATAACAGTAGTTATAATTTCTTGAGCACCTATTATATGATAGGCATTATAAACTATTTCATTAAAATCTACCCTACAAAGGAAGAATTATTGTCTTTGTTTCTAAAGATGAGCAAACTTGTTACAAAAAGAGAAAATTCGGGGTTGAGAAGAGAGAAGGCTGATACAGTGAAAAACTGAAAAGACAGGTCAAAAGCAAGTTGCTATGATTCAGTCTCCAGAAAATTCATATAAATCAAGAAAGCTGAGTAAAAAACACCAGGGCCTTAAACCTGTCACTGATCTGTTAGGAAAGGGTGGCCAAGTCTCAGTGTGACCAGTGTGGTTTTGCTGTCCCTGGATATAAGGTTATTGAGGACGAGGTAAAGCTCTTTGGCCCTGGAAATGGAGGAAGGGGGTGGAAAACACACGTTGTCCTGAAGACTTTGCCCCTTGTCGGCTGAGCTAGGGATGCTGATAAGGGCTATCTGAGTGTTTTAATTGAAAAGCATCTAAGTTACCCAAGCTCCCCAAGCTGTTGCTACACCAGCGGGTAGGAGGTAAGAGTAAGAGGGTCAGTGAAATTAAATAATTTGCTTAAGGTCATGCTGCTAATAAGAAACAGAGCCAGATTCCAGCCCATATCAGTTGTACACTTTCCCACTATGCCAAAACAGAGGTTCAGAATTAATATCTAGCATCATGTCATTAATTTGTACTAAGTAAATTTGAATAATTGGGAAATCCTCAATTATATAAAACAATTTTAAAGAAATACATTTGCTGAGTTTAATAGCAAAATAAGTTGTCGTAGGTCTGTGATAATTTCTTAGAGAACCTGCTTTAAAAAATATCCAAGTAAGCTTTGCCAATCAAATACTTACACAGGGATGGAATTCTTAAATGCTCAAGGCTTCTTGAGCATTCTTCAGTCTCGTATTTGACTTGACATTTGTTCCCGCATATTTTTTACAAGCAAATTTTTTACACAAGAAAAAAGTAGACGTAATCTTCAATTTGACCCCTGTCATAGGGATTGCAAACCAAAATGTCCAGGGGCCATGGTGACATATGAAGTCTTCTTCAGTAAACATTAAGGAAACAATTGGCTGATGATAGACACTAAAGGCTGGGACTGCAATCTAGAATGATGCCTGGTCAACAACGCCTTTTTAAAAACTGGGGATGGTTGTGGTGGTCGAGGTAGTGGAGTGGCATTGCGTAACAAAACTAAAGAGTCTATAGATGACTAAAGGGTCACTCATCACAGCCCTGTTATAGTGATTAAATATTTAGAGTTCATAAGATCCAAATTAATGTGATATATTTTCTTTCTTCTTTTTTTTTACTTTTGCAAATAATAATTTAAGGGTCTATATAATATTTTGTTAAGCAAAACCCTTTTGAGTGATATTTGATTCTATGTATAAGACCAATATGTTAATATATGTATACAACTTTTGCACATATGCATAAGAACTTGGCAACATAACTGCCTAAAAATGCAACAAAAGCTGTAACTATGACACCAGTCATATTTACAAACAAACTGGCAAGATATTGGCACATAATTCCTAATTTCGGATGGAAGAACCTTGAAAAATAAACTGGCTCAATGTGCGCAATGAAAACATGGAGGGAAACTGAAGCAAGAATTTGAATTAAGAGACTTTTTCCATTCCCTCATGATTTGCACAGTCTTGTGTGGCAGATGGATGAATGAAGAAACACAAATAGATTATGTCATTATTAACTGTAGTAAGTGCCACAAAGGAAAAGAACAGGGTACCTTTAGAGAGAATAACAAGGGGACAGAATTTATTAGGTTGGCGCAAAAGTAATTGTGATTTTTGTCATTTAAAAGTAATGGTAGAAACTGCAATTACTTTTGCACCAAGCTACTAGTTTAGGGCTGGTTGGTGGGGGTATGGGGAGGAGAATGGGATAGTGTGGGAGGCAGAGTAGAGCTGAGACTAAAGGATGAGTTGGAGTCAGGTGAAGAAGGTTGAAATAGTGTTCCAGGCAGAGGAAACGTACTACAAAGCTGTGTTGTGGGAAAGGACTCAACCTGTTTCTGAGATTGACAGGTCTCGCTGGAGCTAAAAGGATTCTGAGGCAGGATGGTGGGAGATGAGAACGGAGAAGCAGACAAGGTAAATAACTCAAGGCCTCAAAGGCAATGGTAACACGTTTAGATTCTGGGACAAGGGTAATACGAAGCCACCAGGGAGTTGTGAACGAAGATGACCTGATTTACTCAAAAAACACCACCTGGTTGTTAAAATGTACTGGAGACGGGCAAGATTGGATTCAGGGAGAGAAGAAGGCAAGTGCAGTGCTACGGGGAAAAGACAGTGGTCACTTGGACAAGGGAGGTGGCAGTAGAGAGAAAAGTGGCCACTTCAGACAGAGGTTTGTAGATGAACATCAGGACTTTCTGATGGAGAAGCTGTCAAGAAGACTCCTTTCAGCTCATTCACTGCAAATAATTAGCTTGTATAATTGATCATTTTAATAGCATGCATGCATGTGGGTTTGTGTGACTGTGCGTATGCATAATAAAGACATCAAATTCAGGTTTAATAGCTAGAAAATGTGAAAATTATATTTATATAAACAGATTTGCATAAGTTTATTTTATGTCATACATGTAAAGTTCCGTCAAAGCAATGATCATTACAATGAAATTGTATTAAATATTAAACCTGTATTTGATGTCTTTATTATGCAGATGCACATGCACAGTCACATCTACACACACAATTGATTTAAAGAGAAAGCCGGGTGCGGTGGCTCATGGCTGTAATCCCAGCACTTTGGAAGGCTGAGGCGGGCAGATCACTTGAGGTCAGGAGTTTGAGACCAGCCTGGCCAACATGGCGAAACCCCATCTCTACTAAAAATACAAAAATTAGCCAGGCGTGGTGGTGGGCACCTGTAATCTCAGCTACTTGGGAGGCTGAGGCAGGAGAACCACTTGAACCAAGGAGGTGGAGGTTGCAGTGAGCTGAGACGGTGCCACTGCACTCCAGCCTAGGCAACAGAGTGAGGCTCCATCTCAAAAATAAAATAAAATGAAATAAAATAAAAATAAAAAGATGCTCATACAATGAAAGGATTTTATTCTTGTTATTTGGCTCATTTCCTGCCATTGTCATCCACTGTCTGTTGATAATGAGTAAAACAGACAATAAACTGTTGCTGATACAGATTTTCTTACTCTATCTCTCTAACCACTTGAGATAGTGGGCCATTAAAACATGTATATGCATATGCAGTCACACACACACACACACAATCCACAACAAATTTTGATAGCTGGTAGATTCCGTGTTTGAATCTACAAATATATCTGAGTGGCGGTAATTTCACTATAGTGCGACTCTCTTGCTAAGATATATCCCTCATCTAAGTACAAAGTACTAAGTCACATATATCTCTGAAAAATTTAAGCAAAATCATATTTACCAGCAGAGAAGTTGGGGATTTGGCAGGACGTGTTCTAACCTGCTGAAATTTACCACCCGAAAAGTCAGAGCAGCTGGGGATGGGTTGTTGGCAAAGTGTCTGGTGATGCCAGCAGGAAATGACAACACCATTTCTCCAGTAATCTTAACGATACATCTGGCATATCAAAACACAGAGAGGAAAGAGAGAGAAAACCGATGTCAATACACTGAATCAAACTGAATCAAAACTGCTGTGAAAAACAATTTATGAGGCAATGTTAAACAGCAGAAGAGGCGCAGAAGAGATAAAAGGTATTTTCTTACAATTCCATTAAAAAATACTTTAACTTCCATTTTAGGTTCAGGGGTACATGTGCAGGTTTGTTATATAGGTAAACACGTGACTTGGGGATTTGGTGTACAGATTATTTTGTCACCTGGGTACTAAGCATAGTACTTGACAGGTTTTTTTTTTTTTTTTTTTCCTGAACCTTTCTCTTTTCCCAGCCTCCTCCCTCAAGCAGGCCCCAGTTTCTGTTGTTCCCCTCTTTCTGTCCACGTGTTCTCATTATTTAGCTACCACTTATAAGTAAGAACATGAGGTGTTTGTTTTTCTGTTCCTGTGTTGGTTTGGGAAGGATAATGGCCTTCAGTTCCATCCATGTTCCTGCAAAGGACATGATCTCATTCTTTTTTATGGCTGTGTAGCGTTCCATGGTGTACATATAACACATTTTCTTTGTCTAGTCTACCACCGGTGGCCATTTAGGTTGATTCTGTGTCTTAGCTGTTGTGAATAGTACTGCAATGAACATACCAATGCATGTGTCTTGATGATAGAATGATTTATATTTCTTTGGGAATATAACCAGTAACGGGATCTTTGGGTCAAAGGGTAGTTCTGTTTTTAGCCCTTTGAGGAATCACCACACTACTTTCTACTATGGTTGAATTAATTTACACTCTCACCGGAAGTGTATCATTTCTAACTTATCTGAGAACTAAATGGTCAACACTTATTTTACAAAGTGACTATTTTGTTTTATATGTTTTGAAATGTAAGAAGAAAAGCACAGCTTTTCTCTTTCTGTAGAAGTCTATAGCTTCGTCTCATGAATAGAATCCTCTGCTCTGGTGGTTCTCCCTCACTTTGATTTCTGAATCTTTGGCAGCATATTTGAAGATAGTAAACTGTACAATGTTATCACATTATTTCTTGGGACTTGTCCTAGTTCATCGAGTAACATGAGTAATGCCTTTAGCATGTTCTTTTATGTACTCATGAGGTAAAGTTTTTGCCTGCAGGTAACTAGTTCTTCATTCCATTACTTTGTCTATTTGGTCAAAATTGTAAAATCAGTCAGATAAGTTAACACAATGGGATGATAGTGTGGAAGGAAAAATAATTCTTTGTTTTTTAAAAAAAGACTTTATGAAGATATAATTGATATATAATAAACTGAACTTATTTATAGTGTAAAACTCCATGAGATTATATGATGTAAAATCATCATACAATTAAGAAAATGAACATGTCCATCATCCCTGAAAGTTTCCTTATGCTTTTTTGTAATCCCTTTTTGTAATCGCTCCCGCTGCTTCCTTTCCCTGTCCCTAGGCAAGAGTTAATACGCTCCCGGTCACTATACCTTCATTTGCAATTTCTAGAATTTTATATAACAGAATTGTAAGGTGTGCGATTTTTTGTTTCTTTCACTCCACATAATTATTTTGAGATTTGTCCATGTAGTTGTGTGCACTAATAGTTCATTTCTTTTCGTGGCTGTGTAGTGTATAGATATACCACAGTTTTAAAAAATATGTTCACCTACTGAAGAACATTTGGGTTCTTTCCAATTTTTGCCAATTACAAATAAAAGTGCAATGGATACACGTGTACAGGTATGAGTATGAATATACCCTGTCATTTCTCTTGGTCAGTACACAGGAGGAGAGTCACTAGCTCACACAACAGGTGTGGGCTCTCAAAGAAACTGCCTGTTTTCTAAAGTGGAAAACACAGCTGTGCGTGAGGGTTTTAGTTATTCCACATTCTCACCAACACTTGGTAGAATTGATCATTTAAATCTTAGCCATTCTCATAGATGAGTAGTGGTATCTTCTTGTTGTTTTAATTTGCATTTGCATAATGGTTAAGGATCATAAGCATCTTTTATGTGCTTGCCATCAGTTATCTTCTTTGGCAAAGTGTCTGCTTAAACTGTCTGCCAAGTTTTTAAATAGAGTTGTTTGTTCTCTTATTGAATGTTAAGGTTTCTTTATACGTTCTCGGCATTTCAGTTGTCAGATATATAATTTGCATCCCAGTCTGTGGCTTGTTTTGTTTTTTCTTTCTCTTAAAAACACATTTGAAGAGCAGAAGTTTCTAATTCATCACTTTATTCTTTTATGGGTTATATCTAATCCAGTCATTATTTTGATGTCTTATTTAAGAAGTCTTTGCCAAACTCAAGGTCACAAAAGTTTCATTTATATTTTCTTTTTCCTTTTTGAGACAAGGTCTTTCTCTGTCACCCAGACTAGAGTGCAGTGGTGCAAGCATAGCTTACTGCAGCCTCAAACTCCTGGCCTCAAGCAATCCTCCTACCTTGGCCTCCCAAAGTGCTGGAATTACAGGCATGAGCCACTGCAACTGGCTCACTTATATTTTCTTCTAGAAGTTTAAAAAAATTCTTTGATTTTACATTTAGCTTCATTATCCATTTTCACCTATTTGAGTCTTACAATGTATATAATGTCAAGTATGGATCTCAGTTCATTTTGTGTGTCTGTGGATATAAATATCCAGTTGTTTCAGCCATTATCTGAAGAATATTTTTTTCTTCAGAGAAGATTAAAACCATTTTCTGAGAAGACTGTCCTTTCTCCACCGAATTACTTTGAAAATTTTGTTGAAATCTAATTGTCCTTATCTGTGTGAGTCTATTTCTGGATTCACGATTCATTCTGTTCTACAGATCTATTTGGTCTATTTTTTAAGCCAATATCGCACTGTCTTGATTACGCTAGCTTTATAATACTTATGAAATCAAGTGATGTTCTCTAACTTTGTTCCTTTTCATAGTTGTTTGGGCTATGGTAGGCCCTTTGAATTTCCACATGAGATTTATAATCACTGTGTCAGTGTCTAAATAAAATCAATTCATTGCCTCTCCGTTCCAATTCACCCTTTACTAACTGCGCTGAGAAGATTAATGGACCTTTGTTATACTTTCTCTTTGCCTGCAGGAACCATGCTTAGTTTTGTCAGTAGAGGGCGCTAGAGAGACACTGCAGGAGAAAGGGGTTTTCCTTCTCCCTTCCAGCCTGCTTGCAAATGCACGCTCTTGCAATGCACAAGGCTTATGTAGTGCCAGGCTGTTGCAGTGCAAGAGGCTTGTGTGTGGTTCCTGCAGTGCATGTAGTGTCCCCAGAGTGTGCGTTTTGCAAGTCATTTAGCTCTGCCAGGGGCTGGTAGCACAGACAGCTTTCCTGTCATCTGACTCATGGAGTACAACTGGCTGGGCTGCCACAATGCTCAGATCTTGCAATGCAGATGGATTCTTTTCCAGCCTCCTGCCATGTTCATGCCTTCTCCATTGTCATCTTCTGCAGTGCATGGTGGCGGCAGCACCCACCGACCTTAGCTTCCCCTGGCACTTCCCTCCGCTAGTTTTGTAGTAGAATGCCTCAGTGAAACACCTCCCCATAAGCAGCTGGAAGTCAGCTGGGCTCTCCTTATGCCAGGCCTGAAAACTCTCAAAGAAGTAAGCTGGAGCAATCATAGGGCACAACTCCTCTCTTAGGGATCACTGCCTTCGCCTGAGGTCCAGTGTCTTGCAAGTCATTGTTTTATATATTTTGCTCATTTTTAAGCTGTTTGAGGTAGAAGGGTAAACTGGTCTGTTATTCTACCTTGGCTAAAGCAGAAATTTCACGAAGCTCATTCTTCTTTGGGAAACAGTACATACTTAAAGTGAGTGAGCTTCTTTATGATTTCCTCCGATGTCTCCACAGTTGACTCTTGTAGTACTTCACCTCTAAGTTCAGGTATGTACTTTCTAGGGAAATTGATGTTAATAAATGAAAACTTTGCTCACATTGTAGCATGGGGTCTCCACATTGTCCCATAGTCACCTTGTATATTGTGTAACTCTAATTGATGAGACACACCTGGTTCAGGTGAAGTGCTCTCTGGCATACATTCAAAATAGCTTAAATGAGGAACTGCTATAACCTTGTGTGTATGAGGCTGGGTTTGGGGCAGAGACGGGGAGCAGATGAGCTTCTTAAAGATGCCATGTGAGCCTCCCTCACTCAGGTGTTAAATCCATAACTTTGTAGTGCTCTGAATGAGATTTTTGGTTTCTGGAAGTCTGCATCTCCATCTTTCCTGGAGAACACTGCTGACCTCCCAGTTTGGGAGCAAGCTGCTGCCTTCCTTCTCTACCTTTTAGATCCATTAACCCTGTTTGTACACTAGTGCCAAATTGTTCTGAGCCTTGACTTCCCCTCAAGCTGAGTCTACTCT
Source organism: Chlorocebus sabaeus (assembly GCF_047675955.1). Classification (NCBI taxonomy): domain Eukaryota; kingdom Metazoa; phylum Chordata; class Mammalia; order Primates; family Cercopithecidae; genus Chlorocebus; species Chlorocebus sabaeus. Next base: position 70,172,838 of record NC_132923.1, read on the forward strand.
TGATATTTGTCCATTTGTGGACATGTAGAATATTGTTTGGCAGCTATTAGAAAACAATTAGAGCATTTATAAAATTAGATTTCAGCACCTACCATCACTCAGTATATTGTTATTAGCAGTAGTGGCTCAACTGTTTTTTAACTGGTAGGGAATTTTCTCAGTTTTCTTTCCAGGTTGCTCAAAATGAGATCTAAATGGTGTCTTGGTAGGAGATAAAGTTTCTGTTTTGAAAGCAAGTCAGACAGGGAGGAGGTGGCATTTATTACAGGCATCTGTCTATTCACTCCTAACTATACAAGTTGTTATTATTATTTCTTCCAGTGGGGTGGTAATTTAAAAATGAGCAAAATAGCCTCTGCTTTCAAAGGGCATAGTGTCGGGTAGAAGGTGGGAGAGGTAGTCCACATAGCCCTGTGTAAGAAGTACTGAAGCCTCAATTACATTTCAGCATCACAATTGTCAGAGCCAGAACTTTTGCTGACTTAATAACCCATCCAGTGTCTAAATTGACCTGAAATGTTCTATAAACAAATTGAATATTTCCTATACTCACTAAATAATTTTATTTTTAACTTAAGGATTGTTCCTACCAGTATGCAAGGTGGCTACATTTCATGTGAGTTTGGATGTGGAAATAATGCAAGATGGAAATATGAATAGATGCTTACTTCATGAATAAAATAAGAAATCGTGAATCCTCATAAATGAAATATTTGTCAAAAAATGGCAAAACTTCAAAGTCAACCAGCCAAGTGACTTATACACTGGATTTTTCCTAGTGCCATGGGCAGCACCCATTAGCTGATCACAGAAACACTGGCCAGTTTTGTTCAGGGAATGTGTGAGGTCATCAGAGATGCATCTCTTTCATAAAATGTGATTTATATGTACTGCTCACTAAACTCCCAGATCTCTTTCTCAGTGTACATCTTTGTAGATGTAGCTTCTCTTCTTTTCTTTACAATTCCCTTTCTTTGGCTTATGTACTGCTTTTCATATTATGAGACTAAGTTCAAAAGAAGGCCTTTCCAAAACATTTCTTAATATCCTTTCCATTTAGCCTTCCTTGGTTTTTCCTTTCTCTAGGTTTGCTTGGAGCAGGTACAAATCTTTTTCTAGAAAACTGCGTTGCAGTTTTGTGCACATCTTATTTACTATTGTGAAGGCAAGTTCTGTGTCATAGGTTCTGGGAAGGCAATGGTGCATAACGCAGAACTCAGAGTAAGAACTCAGTGTTTAAAATATAAATTTATACATTTACATATTTATTTATAGGGTGCCTACACAATAAACCAGGCACAATGTAATGTGCTAGAATTGGCAGTGACAAATTGGACAAATGGTCCTTGTGCAAACCTCTAGTTTAAACAGGAAGACAGATACTGAATAAATAATTAAAATGTGACGATAAAAGAAGGATAAGAGACAGCTGAGAAACCTAAGCTTTTCTAGGGAATTAGAGAGTTAATCTCTGACCCTTATTTTTAAGCACCAAGGTTCTTTAAATAGAAACTAATAGCGGGAGATGTGTTTCCCCAATCAGTAGCAAAGATCAAGGAATTCGCTGCCAGTGAGCTACTGAGAAAGTCTTACAGAATACCTGTTACAGGTGCTCCGAATATTTAGAGTATAACTATATTTAAATGGGTTACATATCATAGTATATAATAATTAAGATAGTAGATTTCTGTTCCCAGTGGATGGTCTGAGAACAAATGGCTTTGATGCAGGATGACAGGGAACTATAGACAAAATCAAATCCAAATGCCTTTGCTGCATCATTTCTCTCTTTGGTACCTTGGTTGGCATTATTTCCACCTGGTGATAGAACTTGAGTTGTTTCCTTGAAAGTGAATAATAAAGGAAGAGCAATTAACATGGTGCTGAAGAGGCAATTAAATATATAAGGGTGTCACTTCATGATTCATTTATGTTTATAAGTTATTCATTTATAAGTTTCTGGTTTCTAAATTTTAATGAAATATATTGGATCTCCCACCTACCAGCATACAGGACATCCTACAACTATTTGTGGCAATAAAATTAAAAACAGATATACATCCACAAGTCAAAGGCTCAGTTAATTTAGAAGGGTCACTAATATTAATTTGGCTCAAGTGCCATGTCATTGGAATGCCAAGGCTGCAGACACCAGGCTTACAGGTGCAGACCACCCTACACACCTGTCATAGTGTATTGGGAAACTGAACCAGGGTGAAAACTCTGGCTTATATTGTGACAGGCTGACAGGGGATAGGCTGCTATACCACTTACTGGAATTAAGAAATATGTTATTAAGGGCTTCTTGACTCCCATTGCACCATAGTTACACGTGTTCTATGGTGCACTTGTTGTTATATTTATGCACAAGTCCTATTTTGCATCTGAGCTGTCTTTATTACCAATATGTCTCCTGTCTAGCACAATGGCAGGTACATAGTAGCCATTTTGTAAATGTTAGGAGAGTAATTCAATTTAACTTGTTCAGCAAATATGCCTTGTCCTGTTTAGCTGAGGACACAACAGTGAACCAAACAGGCAAAATCCAGCTCTCATGGTGTTTACATTCTAGTAAGGAAGAAGACAAATAATGGAAAACAACAACAAAAAAGATGTTAAGAGAGAAGGGCTATGGAGACAGAGAATGTGAGGTAAAGGGGAAGAAAATGTTGACGGGGTGGGGAGCTCTGCTATTATTTTATACAGAATGGACAGGTAAGGTCTCTTTGATAAATTTACTGAAGAACCATGAAGGGAATGAGGGGACAAGTCACTCAGAACCTAGGAGAAGAATCTAGGAGAGAAAGCATCTGAAGGCAGAAAGTGCAGCAAATGACAACCCCTGAGGTGAGGATGGGTTGGGGTGATGGAAGAGAGACGCCAGGAGGCCATGTGGCTAGACTGGAGTGAATATGGAGGTGACGGTTGGAGGCATGGTCAGGGATAAGGAAAGGAGTGATGGAGATGGGATCAGAGAAACAGCCACTGGGGTGAGGCTAGGGGAGTCTCCAAGGGCAGATCATGGAGGGTCTCGTAAGAATATTATGAAGCATTTTGTTTTTACTTTGAACAAGATAGGAGGATTTTGAGCAGAAGAGTGACATGTATGTTGAGACTTTGTAGGGGTGCAAAAGTGGAAGAAGGGAGATCCATTAGGTCTCCCTGAATAAATTAGTGGATGAACGAATGAAAGCCAATTAGGAAGCAGACAAAGATGAATTCATTCTTGTGGATCCCCAGTGATTTTCACTTAGGTATACACTTTCACTCCACACTCCTGACTACTCTAATTTTTAAAAAGGGCATTTCTGGCCAGGCACAGTGGCTCACACCTGTAATCCTAGCTCTTTGGGAGGCCAAGGTGGGCAGATCGTTTGAGCCCCGGAGTTCAAGACCAGCCTGGGCAACATGACAAAACCCTGTCTCTACAAAAAATACAAAAATTAGCCAGGTGTGGTGGCGTGTGCCTGTAGTCCCAGCTACTCAGAAGGTTGAAGTGGGAGAATTGCCTGAGACTGGGAGGTTGAGGCTGCAGTGAGCTGTGATTGTGCCATTGTGTTTCAGCCTCCGTGACAAAGTGAGACTCCATCTCAAAAAATAAATAAAAACATAGAAGGGTGTTTCTGTCTGCTTTTCTCAATTCAGGCCAACCTGATTTTCTAAGGTATAGTCAGTAGTCAGTGGTAAGTATTTCTTAGAACTGGAATAACAGAAAATTATGCACATCCTTTATCCAAAGAAGATTCTACAGAACAAATATGTATGAATAAAGCATATCTACAGCTAACGCTCATGGTGTCTACTTGCTTTAACAGTCCGGACGTATGCTCTATAAGAGGTAGCTTGTAATTTCTATTGATACAGGGATGTGGCGAATGGCCTTTCTGTTTTGAGGATGAAAGAGAAAAGACATGGAAAATCCAGAGTCCACAGTGTTTGTTTCTCTATAATATTCTGGGCATAGAATGAAACCTAGATGTTTAAAGAGACATGAAGTTGATAGATCCTAGTGGCTGGTTAGTACACTGAAAGGTGGAGTGACTAATTATATTAGTTTTCCTAATTATATTAATTATAATTATATTAATTATAATTATAACTAATTATATTAATTATAACATTGTTAGATTTCGAGTTTTAGATTTCTATATACACATTGACTTTTTCTTCTCCGGTTTTTAAAATTGTATTTATTTTTCTGAAACAGGGTGTTGCTCTGTCACCCAGACTGGAGTGCAGCGGTGTGATCATGGCTCACTGCTGCCTCTGCCTCCCAGGCTCAAGTGACCCTCCCACCTCAACTTCCCAAGTAGCTGGGACTGCAGGTGTGCACCACCACACTCAGACAATTTTTGTATTTTTTGCAGAGCCAGGATCTCCCTATGTTGCCAGGGGTGGTCTCGAACTCTTGGCCTCAGCAATCCTTCTGCCTTAGCCTCCCAAAGTGCTGGGATTACATGTGTGAGCCACCATGCCTGGTCTCCAGTTCTTATTGTCATAGATATTAAGTTTTTCCAAGCCCTTGTCTTTGTAAGTAAAAAAACTAAGAGCAATTCTTTCCTCACGTAGGCTTTCCCTTTATTGATCAAATTCAGACCTGGAATTATATTAATGACACTATTGAAACTAAGTCTGACTTAGTTGTTTAGTTTTCAGTGTAGATCACTAATCACTTTTAATCTTTTTTTGGATTACAAATCCCTTTGTTAAGTGATAAATGTTATAGACTCTTTCTATAGAATAATGCACACGTGCACACCCATAAAATACACAGTATAATTTCAGGAAAACCATTGATTTTCGGAATCCTATCTATGGAATTCCTTAGCAAGAGGTCAAATATTTAATTATATCATGTATGCATTCAGACCAAGTCCATTGTGAGTATGTACATGTATAAGTGAAATCAGGCTTATGTAAATAGAAGGTGGTGAATTCTCCCTAGAATTTTTACTTTGTTCTGATTATAATTTTTTTCTTTCTCTTTCATTTTTGGCCAGTTTTTCCTTACTTAGTAAGGGTAACAGAAAATTTGTTCCCTTGCTACTTTGAGTGTTTTGGGAAGGTGTTTTTTCTTTCATGTTCTCATTCCAGTGAACCATTGTTTTAATTTATACGTGGGTGATTCCCATCCAGGAAAGATTAAGACAATAAAAGACATGATCTGCACATTTACTTTTGTGAGACAATAAATTTCTTCATTGTTGACAGACTGGGTTAGAGTTTTCTGTTACTTGCAACCAAAGCAGAATCGAAGATTTCTAGGTTTCTAGAGTAAGTTATCTAGAACCAAAATGGAATCAAAGGTTTCTAGAGTAAATTCTCTTGATACATTTTAAAAAGCATGAAATCAATATTCCTAATGACATTTTCACCTCTATTGTAGCTGTGCCACCTACTATTGCTAACTGAATTATTTTTTGCATGGACCAAGTATCAGGCTTACTTGCTTGGATCAGCTCCTTTGAAGTAGGCATTGACTGTTTCTGTAAATGCTGCTGCAACAGGGAGAGTGTCCTGGGCTCCCATGGTTAGGGGGCTGGGTCCCCTGGAAGAACCTGCATGAAATGAAAAGTTTTCATTTATTATGAAATTAAGAGACACATTAGTATATGTGAAATTAAAAGCCCATTAAAGGATTAAGGAATAAAATCTACCCCTTAATGTTAAAAAAAATGTGCTAAGAACCATAACTCTGTATATTCAACATAGAGCTCAAGTATTTAAAAGGAAATATTTGGCTAGTTTACAGACAAACACACTTGAAATTAATTCAATTACGTATTCTGGCACAGAAAAGAAAATCCAAGCAGAACGAAGTCATAGGGATTTTCAAATGTTTTGCATAAAACATAAGGCAGTATTTGCATGACAGTTTGTACAGCAGGTGGCTAATAAAGACAATTATTAGTTTCCTATTTGAGCATTCAGTCCAATCAATTGCCCATACTAAAAACTTTTTTCATTTCTTTGTTTTGAATAGCAGCCAAGTGGTATCACATTACCCATTTTTTTCCCTGGATTATTTCCATTTCAAAAAGCCCAGTTACTCTCAGATCAAGTAAGCTCAAGTTTACATGTCCAAAAACATACACAACCAAAATATACACATTGACTTAGCACAACACATAAATGCACTAATTCACACTATTAAAAATAACGCCAGCTCTCATGTCTGTTGAACACCTGCTATACACAGGTGTTCATGCAGATATGGGCAAGACATGTCTGTGCGAACACGGGTGCCTTGCATGAATAATCTCATTCAAATTCCACATTGGCCCTGTGGGATAGGTATGATTATTCCCATTTAATAGAAGAGGAAATGGAAGCTCCATGTAAGTGACTTGCCTAAGATAATATAGTTAGTTAAATGGCAAAACAAAAATTCAAACCTAGGTGTATCTCCCTATGGAACTCATGTTTTTCCCACCATACCATGCAGTGTTCTAAATGAAACATTTTCCTGTATCATTTTACTGTAACCTATAGCTTCTGAAAGCATCAACATTTAAGATTATTATTTTTGTTATTGATCTGTGGGCATGGTATTGAGCAGTAAAGTTTTGGTAATTATTACATAAAGTATTTAATTATGTCACATACGCACTGCTTCCCCTTCCTGCCAAACAAAATGCGTTTCTCCTCCCCACTCCCGGCATGGACTATATACTTTAGTGTTAGGCTTGTTTTCTTTTGCCTTCAATAACTTTTGTCCTCTTCTCCAGGTCTGAAAATAATCTACCATTTGTACACCTCCCTCCTCAATAAAGTTTTCCTTGATCACTATAGTTCATGCTAGCCTCTTTTCTGTCTCCTCTTGGCTTTCAATATCTTGGACTTGCCAATTGACAATTAATTTAACAAACAGTTATCTAATATCTAATATCTACTATGTATCAGGTATTATGGTAGGTGTTGGGGATTCAAAAACACATGGTCTTTGCCCTCAATGAGTTACAGTTCAATGTACTGATGTCATCATCAGCAGCATTGTGATCATCAACATCATCAACAGTCACTAATCTTAATTACCTCCATTAACATTATTTGTTGCACACTTACTGTTTTATATATATTACCTACGTAAATGTATGAAGTAAGTATTGTCTTCATTTTACAGTTTGATGGAAACAAGGCTCAAAGAGTTTATACAACTTGTTCAGTCCTGCACAGCTGGTATGCACAAAGTTTAAGATTGGCACTGGGGTATGTATGAGTTCAAAGCTTAGACTCTGAGGACATTATTATTTTGCCTTCTTAGTAGGCAATTATGTACCAACTGGGCAATTACAGACTCACTTGGTGAGTCTGAAGTTGGAGTATGCATGGCTAAGTCTTTGCTGCCCATAGAGCCCTACATTTTAAAAGAGAGTTACAATGGCATTAGCTTCTTTAATGAGACCTTGACAGTCCCTAAAACCCAGCCTGGATGATATTGGCCTTCCACTAAATACATGTTGAATTATCCACGGTTGGGTCTCAGAAAAGTAAGGTTTATGCACATTTATAAACAATAAAGGCACAATAAACACAGGCCATTATTTTGTAATGGTGTTGTTCAGTTTATTTGCTCACTTGTTAGTTCAAATGTTTATTGAGCGACTACCAGTTTCTGGAGAAGAATGCTTCTCTAACTGTTGGTTAAAACTAGGCCACAGTGGTAAGAGGGCTGGACTGTTACCACTCTGTCAGGGTCATTGCTACTATGTGATTGAAACTTGGCATTTGGTGAGGAGGATAGATAACTCTACAATCAAATGGAGTGATTTGATAAATTCTTAAAAAAAATGAGCAAAGCTCTATGAAAGCACTTAATGATGCTTGTATAGGTCAGAGAAGGTTTCATTAAGATGATATTGGAGCTGAAGTCTGAGGAAGAAGATGATCTTACAAAGAGTAGAAGGAAGGAGGTCTACCTTGTATGTACATGTGGAGCTGAGCAGACACATTTAAGAAACCACAGCAAGTGTGGTACTGTTTGTGTGTGTATGTGAGTGTGGTGGGTATTGAAGGGTGACATGTGGAAGCAGATGAGGCTTGGGGAGTTAGCAATTAGGTCATGAAGAGTTTTATATAAACATTTAGGAAAATTTGTCTTTATAGCCATTAAAATCATAATTCCTTTTTGATAATCTAATACAAATCTAAGAATACTTTTCAGAGCAAAGCACACATATATACATCATATTTATTATTTAAAGTAGAATTATAAATTTCCTGATGTTCTTGGGGTTCTGGAACTTGGGTTAGAACACCCTGAATGGAAGATGGGAGTATTTGAAACAATGGAAGTATTTGAAACAATGGATGTCAGTTTAGAGCACGCTAGCTATGTAAATGTATGAAGTAAGTATTGTCTTCATTTTACAGTTTGATGGAACCAAGGCTCAAAGTGTGGTGCATAGTTTAGTGAAGGAGATGATAATGTAGATGAGGAGATTTCTTAGGAAAAAAGATAAAAATGAGGAGAGAAGCAGATGCTAGTATATAAAGGGAATGTCATCATCATAATATTTTTCAATTCTGCAAAGCATTTAATAGTCTTCTAGGATAGTCTTGTGAATAAAATAGTAAAAGTTGTATGGATCATAGTCTTGCCAAGCGAATTGACAATTAGATAAATCACAATATCCAATGAGCATGAATCAGTAGCTATACATCCATTGCGAAGGAACTGTCTAGTGGATTATCTCAGAGACTGGTCCCTAGTCTGGGCTCTTTAGTGGCTTGGATAAAACTGAATAAAGTGCTCAGAAATGGCACACTGTAGTGGCTAAGAGCATGGGATTTAGCATCAGACATACCTGGGATTGAGTCCTGTCTCTGACACTTGTTATCTAAATGATCTTTGGCAGGGATGATGTCATGATACCCACTTTGTAGGCCTGTTCTGAGGATAAAATGAGGCAAAGCATTTAGCACCGCGCTTGAACCACAGTAAGCACTCAGTAATGACTAGCTACTTTTATGATGATCATCATGGCAGATTCATTAAAAGAGCTAAAATTTTTCTTATATTTTTGAGGTACTGAACGGGAACTTATAAGAAAAATATCAGCAGAAACAATTGTAAAATTCTTATATATCAAGGTTTAAAATTAATGAAACAATTGTGGTTTGGTGAAAACTTGCTTGGTAGAAGAATATGTGAAAAAAAGCACCTGGAGGTTTTAGTTGATCATCAATTTTCTATTGTTGAGTTCTCAACCTCTTGCCTAGCTTGGGCTATATCAAAGGATGAGTAAGAGACACATCACTAGAAATGATGGTTGTAGTGCTTTTTGTTTGCTTGTGTGCTTTGTTTTAAAGCTCACAGATGGCAATTGGAACACACATCCACAAGTCAAAGACCACACTCTTCAGTGTAATGATACACAAGGCCATCTGTGGCATGATCAAGACCCATTTCTCCTTACCCACCTCCCCCCCACGTCCCCCAACAACACATCCTCTAGCTATGATAACTTCTGGGCACTATAGTCCTTACTGTAGAACTCATCAGTGATGCCAGGGAAGCAGAAACACACAAAACAACAAACATTTACAAAGAACTTTCTTATCTTTAAGGATCCAAAATTTATAACCCTAATTTCTTCACATCCCTATACATTGCAATCGATATGCCATTTTGTGTTTTACTTTTTCCCACTTACAATATTTTTTATTGCTATTTAGTCTACATATCATTTTCTGCAACTATTTGTTATTCTACAAGCATTGTCCAAATGTTGAACAACTTCTAGATAGCAATCTAAATCCATTTTTGTTTAAACTGGTATTGTTTTCCTTTTTTAATTTCCTTAAGATGTAACGTATTCCTACAAAGTAGAATGACCAAATCAAAAGGCAGATCAATGTTTAATTGACAAAAGTACCAGGTATTTTGCATAAAGATTATACTCAGTGAAAATGATATGAGTAATAAATGAATGCTTTCATTCCCCCATAGCACCTCAGAGAGTTTTCGTTTAGTAGCATTATTGGAAAACAGGGCTAAAACCAGAAAAGTGTCCAAGATAATGAGGAATTCAAGCCTTATGGCCTAAGAGGACTAAGAGGGGCCTGGAAACTGTTTTCTAATAACTGAAATAATATTAACAGACAGCGACTCTGGAGACCAGAGTTCAAGGCTATAGATCTGCAAGTTAATAGCTCTGTGGCCTTGGGGAAATCTCTTAAACTTAGGTTCTCTCGATCATGAAATGAAGGCAATAGACTGCATAGTGTCTGTGTTTTAAGATCCTATGATTTTAAGTCGACTATAGGCATTTAAAATTTTTACAGTAAGAATAACTTTCTAACAGAAAAATAAACTGCCCTGGAAAACAGCATACCCTCACTGGAGATTTGGGTGGCTCTGTCATATTTACTGAGACACTACCATGTACAAGATAGTGGTGAGGACATAAATATGTAGTCTTTCAGGAAAAAAGACATAAACATATGGAAAACTAAATAACAATAATGTATGCAAACAAGAGGTTAGGTAAGATGATGGTTCAAGTGACATCACTATGGGATTATTTCGCTGCAAGACTAATTACTAAATGAGTGGTATAACAGATGCTATTAGTTGATTTAATAAAGGAAACCTGGACTCTAGAGTCATATAGACTTCGGTGTAAATCCTGGCTCTTTGGCTTACCATCTGTATGTCGAGGGACAATGTATTTAAGTCTCTCTGTAATCAGTTTCCTCATCTTTAAAATGGTATCAAGATAGTATCAATGTTAAAGGCTCACGGTGAACATCAAACTGCATAAATCATTTGTGAAATACTTAACGTGGTATGTACTTGAAAACATATGACTAATATTATTGTTTTTGTTGCTGTCATTTTTGTCAGGGTGAACTTTACTAAGGTTGTTGAATTAGCATTGGTTCTTTGAAGTTGAGTAGGTTTCTAGGCAGAAACAAAGGGAGATACAAAACAAATAGAATTCTTCACTGAGCATGGAGTTAGCATAGAATTCTTTCAGCTTCCTTCCGTCACTAAAATTCTATCATATAATCTGTGCATGTGTGCCTAATTTTTCACATATCACATAGGTAGCTATTATATTGATTTCAGTGGCTTGATAATAATACTTGTGTCAATAGGAGATAAAGTTGGTTGAATGCATGTTTATTTTATTCAAATAAAGAAATTATTTGAATAATCATAATTAATTTATTAAAATGTGAGTTCCTGTAATAATTAGACATTATGCTAGGTGCCGAGGGATACACAGAAATGTATGAGGCATATCCTTCCCTCTATGGAGTTTATTGTATAAAAGAGAATTATAATATTAACTACAAATGAAACACTGTATGAAGTTAGAGAACAGTCTAATATTGTAATTATTATATTATTGTTGTTAATAATAATTTACCAAGAATTCAATTGGAGGCAGTATTTATTGACATGGTTTTTATGTCTGTCCTTCAATAACATCAAAAATCAAACACTAACGTGGCTTTATGTCCTTTGTACACTGGAATGTACACAGGTTAGGTGCAATTATCTCTAGCCCAAAGTAACCCTGCTGGTAAGTGGTGAAGCTGAAATTCAGTCTTAGGTTTTCTGGCTCTCTTAATGGTAGTTGTAGCAGCAATGAAAATTTCTCTCTCTTACAGCATACCAACCACTATTCAAAGGACTTTACTTATATTAATTACTAATCCTGGTAATAAGGTAAGTTTATGAGCGCTATAAGTACCATTCTTGCCCTTGTTTTACAGATGAGAAAATGGTTTCAAGTCATTCAATAGCCTTGCCATCGTCACCTGGCAAGTAAACAATCAAAACAGAACTGTGATGCAAACCAAGCACTGCCTGACTCCGGATGCCACCCTCCTCCCTACTTTGCTCAAGGAGCATAGAAGTCAAGAGAGAGTTATCTTAGGAACCTGATGATGTATTTGTGGTACCCCCAGAAGGATGAGTTGCTGCCATTAGCCTGTGGACCTCCAACAGAAAAGCATCTCCAGAGTACTGGGAAGTAATTGACATGCACGCTTTGAGGGGGGTTCTGAGGAACGGAAGAGGGCACAGAGAATCACCAGTGTGTGACTGTGTGTTTTCTGAAAGGCAGTTTTCTGTGACTCTCATTACCAAGCAAGGTCACACAGATATACACATGTAGACAGCCTAAGGCTAAAAATAATTTAAATTCTTAATAGAAGTATGACTTCTGACATCTTTAAAAGATGAGGTCCTTAATTTATGAAAGCATTTCATGGGAAGACAAATGAAAAGTGAACGTGGGGAAGGAGAACAGATTGTATATATAAGTGTTTAAAGAAGAGGAAGAGAGTTTTTAGAAGAGAAATAAAAAATTAGAAAAAAAAGAGGAAAGAGAAAAAAAGCAAAATGCACAGGTACAGAAACTGAATATAAGTAAAGGTTTTCTTTTATAAATAAAGGAGCGTTTGCCTCCTGAGTTTAATCAAGGTGCCTCCTATGCATTTCTGCCAATCATGTGCAGTGAGCAAGCCTGCATTCGGGCAGGCCAGTCTCCTCTTCCTGTGCACTTTCTCCATTTTCCATATAATCTCGTTCACTTTGCAATGTTGAAGTTTAGCACTTTCTCTCATCAAAGCCAGCTCATGAAGACAACGTATTTTCAGTTTTACATTTAGTATGAATTTATGTCAAACTAGTGGCTCCCTTGGGGGTATTGTGGCATTTTCACAAAATTAACAATAAATGGTAATATCTATTATGTAATGTATTCATACTCTGTGCAATAATTCATGTGTGTTATCTTCCTTAATTTGCACCACCATCTCACCAAGTAGGTGCTATTTCAAACAACTGTTTCTTATAGGAAAGCTAGAGTGCTTAAGTAACCTGCTCAAATTCAGACAACAAATGCCTGCAATAAGGAGTCTAGGATGGTGTCAGAGGGTGTGGGCTTCAGTCTTGACTGTGCTCTTCAATATTTGACCTGAGATGGTCAATGATTCTAGCTTCACCTCTGTTAAATTAGGACAATAATACCAGTGCTCCCAATCTTATCCAAATGCAGGAAGGATCTGCACCACTAATGCCAGATGCCAAGACAGCTGCATATTTTACCTTCTGTTCATCTGAGGTTGGAAACAGTCACCCCGAAAACACAATCTGAAGCATGGACAGCAGGAGAGAGTGGTCTGATTTGTTTACTGACTGTCCCCATTTTGCAGGCTATCAGGCCAAACAACTGCCCACCCTACCAGATCTGCTGCAGGCAGGGGGCAAATGACCCTTATGCCCAGGGATGACAATCCAGGGATATAACCAACAGATGGAGACATCGGAAAGCCTCAGAGTGCATAGAAGAGAGACAATGCTCCAGAAGATATATGAAGCAGCAAAGAGTGAAAATTAGACTAGTTTTTTCTTTAAAAGCTGATTGTATTAGTTAGAATTAGGAAAAAGATAAATGAGACTGAACTGTATAATAATTTATAGAATATGTTATATATAATGCAGGGACAAAGAGAAAGAATGTTGGAAAGAGATTGAATTAATTCTGAATCTGGGTTTTACCCTTACTCTGTGACCCTGAAAAACTACCTGACCTCTCTGAGTTTCCGCTTCATCATATTGTAAAATGAAGAGAGTACCTTTTGCAGACATTGGGAGGATTAAATATGATGATACAGGATGTTCTATGTTCTTGTTATTTGAGGATAGTCAATAACAGAGAAGTCATTTAACAATTAAGGTACTTAAAATGGATACTAAAATTTCATAGTACATAATGACAGACAGGTTTGATTGAGATTCTAACCTGTCATAAACTAAACTTGTGAAATGATCTTTTATTAACAAAGTTTAAGCTACATTAATAATTGAGTTCTTAGAATGAATAAAAATAATTTGTGTAGATATTTTTGGGAAGGGTATATTTTTTCTGATAAAATTGTATTACAGCTTTACACATCACCCAAGATTTAGGTTTGGCTTTGATTCATGATCATAAATAGAGCATTATTGCAGAATTAATTGAGAGTTTTATACATTATTCTAAGGGTCTCTCAGTTTCTCGTCTTTGTTTTGAAGTGGCTCGGATGTAAGCTTATGCTTTTCCCTCTTTTTTAGTAATTAATAGTTTTAATTTCTGTTAAATTCTAAACTGACAATGACTTTGGGTGTGATGAAAAGCTTTACATCACCAGTTTCATAGACTTCATGGAATCCTATATCCTTTCTAAGACTGGCAATTTCACTTGCAATAAATATGCACTGTATTTGCATGGTATATCCATTGTTTCTATGATCAGATGTTTACGGGAAAACTTATTGGGTTCTGCATTCATGTAATGGGTGGGGATGGACACCAGTGTTAATTTGGGAAAAAGTGTATTAGAATGAGGACTAAGGTTATAAGTAAATAGTTTCATGTTGCTGTGGTCTTTGCTTGTCTTCAGAATCCAGTAACTGCAAGGTAACCAACAGCGAACACTGGGACCAAGAATTTCATTAGTTTATGTAAATTACAATACCTGACACACAGTAAAAACTCAATAACTTGGCAGCCATTATCATTAGCAGTGAAGAAGAATTTGCCTCACAGTCATGACATGTAACATACTGTTTCAGGCTCTCCTCAGCACCAGATGCATTTAGTAAATGAGGAAAGCATAAAAAGAAAAGTAGAAATTCTTTCTATATAGTTCAGTAGAAAGAACGGTATCATGAGAGCTTAACTTGAAAAGGTAAGTATGCTCCTTTGACATTGTAAATCTTAGCTGAAGTGATGATTAATAAAGTTACTTGTTTATCATAGCAAAAACTTTTCAAAAATGTTTAGGATAGGTTTGGGAGAAAATAAGTCAAAATAAAGTTATCACATATACATTTTTAATTTTTTTCCCTTTTCTCTAAATCTTGGAATATTATGATTGTAGTTGGTTTAGATTATATAAAATATTATATAAAATATATAAGATATATAAAATATATCTTTCTGAATTCTGAATTCTGGGGATTGTGCTAAATGTTCCACACACATTTCCTTAATAAATCCTCACACTTTTAAGAAAGACGTATTGTTATCCCCATTTTACACCTGACAAACTGAAGCTTAAAAAAGTCAAGAAGCTTCTGTAAGTGCTGCCTTGGCTTCTCCTGTCCCGAGGTAAGTAGCATCAATTGACCTGCTGAGTGAGAATACAGAGGAAGAAGGGCAAACCTCAAAAGGGGAGGAACAATATTATCGAGTACTTGCTATGAGCTAGATACTGTCTTTTATGCTTTACACATAGTGCATCATTTAATTATGACTACAACCAGGTGTCCAGATAGGCATTACTACGTATTACAGATCAAGAAACTGAGTCTGAGAGGAGAGAACCATTTACCCATGTTTTTGTAGCCAGTAAATGGTGGAGTCAGAATTCAAATCTAGATTCACTTGACTCCACACTTTTCCATGTAAGAGCCCAATAGGCCTCGTCTTCACCCATGGTGTCACTGGGTGAGTTATCCTTGCTACATGCTTTTCACAGTGCTGCATATTCTCCTTCATGAAAATGAGGAAAGTGTACTGAAGAAAGTCAGTTCTCCAACGAGAACACATGGACACAGGCAGGGGAACAACACACATTGGGGCCTGTTGGGGGCGGGAGGTTGGGGAGGGATAACATTAGGAGAAATACCTAATGTAGATGACGGGTTGATGGGTGCAGCAAAACACCATGGCACATGTGTACCTATGTAACAAACATGCATGTTCTGCTCATGTATCCCAGAACTTAAAGTATAACAGTTAAAATAAAAAAGAAATTCGAATGATTAATAAACATGCTTGGATGCCCTAAATAAATAAATAAATACATACATACATACATAAATAAGAAAGTCAGTTCTCATAGAGTAGAATTAAGAGTACTGGATTTCTGAGTATGTAAATAGGATTAGAGTTATCTCCAGTCTTCCTCTTCATAAATCTCTGCTCACTTGCCCTGGTTATATATATATTTCATGTGCATATATATTTTTTCACTTTTCAAATTCTGCTCAGTCCAGAAACATACAATCAATTGACATTTTTCTCTATGTTTGGTAGAGAATTTGTCTTCAACCTGGGTCTTTGCCTAGAGCACCTAAACTGTCATCCAAAATTAATGCCCACTTGAATTAACTTCCTAAAATGTTTGATTCAGAAAATGAGAAAATTATACTTTCTTTTTATTATTGAAGTCAGAACAAGTGTATTCAACAAAAAACTACTGTTAAATATGAACATAAGGCAGAAGACAAAGCCATAATAAAAATGAAAGAAAAGTGAATGTACACTTGTTCAAATTGATTTCCTCAGTTAGTCTAAAAACAGGATTTCCTTTGTCTTAGTATGAAGGCTCATACAGCCAAATTTTAAACACTTTCACATAGACAGCAGTGAGAGTTTGATCAAGCATCAGAAACAGCCAGCTATAGCGTGGTACTATGAAGAATACGAATAAATATATCAAAAGCTAATTTATGTAAAGCACTTGTATACGATGGCCACTGTGCTGAACACATTACATGCCTCATGTCTTCTAATCTCAAAACATCTCTTTGAGGTACTCTCTTTTAAATTAAACCTTAGTGAAGTTACATAACTTGCTCAAGGTAATTTGGTCTACAGTAAGTAGGGGAGGTGGGACTGAAAACCAGGTCTATCTTCCATTGTATTATTAAACCCTACCCTGTGTTAAAGATGTTCACTCCTACATCTTAGGAAGTTGTGATCTGAGATGTAGCTGCAGGCATGGTATGCCTTCTCAAAGCGGAAGTATCACCCCAAAGGGAGTAAAAATTGGTTCTTTGGGGAAGGTGAAAGAAATCTTACTTGTTAAATATATAAAGCACACAAATATACATATAGCACATGACCGGATGTACAGTACATCTGTGACATTAGAATTCGACTTGGGGAGCAATTAGGGAAAAACAAGGTCTAATAGAGGCTCTCTGGGCAAGGAAAGAGGGATAATGAAAAAAAAGTTTGAGAAGCACTAATCTCAGGCTTAAAAGGGCCAAAGATGTGAACGCCCCTGGACAACTCATCAACTCTCTTGGAAAATTAACAGTCGTCTACCAGACTGTGCAACTGCTGGTGGGAGAAACTGCCACATTCTTTGGAATCTAAGCTACAGAATTTTGAAAGATGAAACGAGTAGGTTATGACTGACATGCATCCTAAAGGGACACTCAGATGCTAAAACTGTATCTGTCAAAAATTTCTTGTTGACTTTCAAGGAAATTGTTTACTTTGCAACAATTTATAAGTAAATTCTGGAAAGCTAATGCGGATAAAATTCTGGAAAGTTAATGCAGATAAAATTCTGGAATTTTTGATGTGTCACAAAATTAAACCATCAATGCAAAGAGTATAAAGAGGTCAAAGTTATAAACATACGGTATAGAAAAGTCATCACGCCACTATGATATTAACTGTAACTGCTGATGGCCAGAAGTGATTCAGACGTGTCTGTAGATTCTGAATACGAAATAGATTTAGGCTCAGTTTCTGATGGTTATACTGAAGATAGTGGCTTGCACTTTGTCTATTACTATTGGTTGGGGAAAAAAATGCTTTTCTACACTTGACAAAGTTTATTTTGCACCCAAAAACTTGTGAAAACAATGGAGCATATCCCAATGTATGGCTTCTTGGGATCAAGTAAATGCAGCACACATATTTGTGTGTGTATGTGTGTCAGTGCATGTGTGTGCAGATACATGCAGAGAGGGTTTCATCAACAATTTTCACCAAAACATCACAAATGTTATTTCTACTACTCTCTAAATAGTGTGATTTTGGGGTGATATTTACTCTTTTATTTATACTTTCCCATGTTTGAATTTTTAAAAGTAATAATATGCTTAAATTAATGTCATGATCACAATAAAGCCAACTGTGAGCTATTTCTAAATCCTTTGAAGTGTCAAGGGGAATATTAGCATGTTAAAATAAAAGGATGCACAATTATACACTGTGTGATAATATGAACTATACACGCACACATGCTGACTCACATTCACATGCAAAATCTTAGAATGAAAAACATCAAAATGATAAAAGCAGTCATCTACAGTTATTTGATTATAGATCTTTTTAAAAATACCTTTCTATTTTTCCAAGTTTTCTATAATGTGTGTTACTTTGATATTGAGGAAAAAATGTAAGCATATATTGATAATTACTTTGGAATTTTAAATATCATTGAGATTTCTACATTTCTTCTTTCTTTTTTCTTTTGTCATCTTTACATTTATTTATCAAAGAGAAAAGACAATATTTAGATTAAAATATCAAGTATTATATTTATTATATTTATTAAAATATTTATTAATAATATATATTATATATAAATATGTATCTCTCTATATAAATTATATGATACATATAAATATATATTATGTATAAATATTTGATATTATATATATTTTGTAGTATAAATATTTATTTATAATATTTTATATATTATATAATATATAGTTTATATTTCATGCATAATATAAAATATACACAAAATTAAAAATTTGATTAAAATGTGAGATAAAGGTAATGAAGATGAGTAACCAAATTAAAATAAATGGTTTGATAGTAAGAAGCAAATTATAACAAAAAAAGTTTCAGATTATGCTGAAAACAATAATTCATTAAAAAGAAGAAATACATTGTGATCCAAAGTAATGAAGAAGTTTTTTTGTTTTGTTTTATTTTTGTTTTAATATAACTGGAATTCAGAAAAATTTTGTTTTTTATTTATTTATTTTTTAAATTTTACTTTAAGTTCCGGGATACATGTGCAGAATGTGTAGGTCTGTTACATAGGTATACATGTGCCATGGTAGTTTGCTGCACTCATCAACCCGTCATCCAGTTTTTAAGTCCCACGTGCATTAGGTATTTGTCCTAATGCTGTCCCTCTCCTTGCCTTCCAACCTGACAGGCCCCGCTGTGTGTTGTTTCCCTCCCTGTGTCCATGTGCTCTGATTGTTCAACTCCCACTTATGTGAACTCTCTTTTATTTCTTGAATGGGTCCTTGCAGTTATAAATTGGATGCTGGTAATTTTGAGCACTACTGAAAGTTATTCCTCCAATGAGACTGATAAATATGATTGGAGAAGCAGGAAGAATGCAGTCTGCCACAGTTTGACTTCCTGAAAGCCTGCTATTTGAGCTGCTAGTTTCATAGTAAATGGGCTGTGTGTAAAGTCCAAAAAAGGCAAAAATCTAAGGAAAGGAGTAAACGACATTAAATAACTCATACTTCCTCTTCCTAGATTCATTTGCCACAGTGATGATTGCAACTTTTCCGAAACATCCTTGAACAATTAATATTACCCTTGGGACACTTCTCCAGAAAAACCTCTCATGTTTTCTCAGGGCATATTTCAATTCTCTGAATCAGATCTTAGGGGAAGTCATGCTGTTATCACGCTGAATAGAAGACTAAGAAACACAGTTGTAAATAGCACACGCTGCCTGTGTGAATGTGCGTCAGCAAGAAAAGAAGCCCCAAGGCCATATTCACTTGGGTCCTGGTGACTGGGTATAGCAGAGTCAGCAGAAGAGAAGACAAAATCCACGACATATTTTGTCTGCTGACAGTCCATGCTGTGGCAGAAATGATTACACACACAGTGCAAAATAGTTGAAGACATAAAAAGGTTAAAATCTTAAGGACAGTGACTTATGTTAATGCCTTATGTTAATGTCTCCCAGTCAATCTTTGATGTAATAAACGAAACGATTAATATGAAATTCTTAGCACATGCCTAGCACATATCAAATATACCTTAATACTAATTATTATCTTAGGAAATGATTATTTTTGAATAGTACTTTATAGTTTGCAAAAACTTTACACAAGTAACTGTCTAAAATTTGTTTGGAGTATATGTGGTGCTGATCAAATATATCCACACCAGACACTTAAAAAGGCTTATAAATGGGAGCTTCTTCTGAGTCTTAATAAAATCTCTTTGAATCACTAGTATACTTTCTTCATTCATTTATGTCAGAGGTTCATAAAAAGAGTATTCTGAAATGGGGTAGGCAGCCAAAGTCTGTGGACAGCTCTTCTTAAAAGACATAATAGGAACAAACTCTATAGAGGTCATCAGCCAGCAATTGCATGTTGAAGGCTCAGAACCATCCAAAGATGAAGCAGTTTCCCCCCGGAATTCTCAGCTTCTCCATTCTTTTCTCAGGAAGTTTGAAATCATTTGTCAAGTCTGCAGAAGTGCTATGATTTACAAATCCTTTAATAAAAGAGAGGGTAAAAGATTTTCTGCCACATCTCCCATCAGTGTTAACACAGAACCCCCAGGAGTACACTGCCATGCAGAACATTAGTCTCAACAAGTCAGCTTTAATAATGGGCTCTAGTGGAGGCAAAGGGTGTACAGCAACGCAGTGGCGTGATGCTTCCAAATCATTGTCTTGCTCCATACCAGCACAGAAAACACTGCTTATCATCTCTGCTGACAAGGAAGGGAGACCATGTAGCAACTCACAGCAGAATCAAATTGTCATATTTTCATGTAGAAGAAGACAAGAATGCCACAACTGAAACTTCTCCAAAGCAGCCAAGAACTAAGTAAAACATAGCCATGTTACAAGCAAAGGATGCATGAAGTTGGATAACAGTTGCTTATATCTGAGTGCTTTGCATGCACTGTTCTCAGTGTTTAATTTTAATCTTGACCACAACCCTATGAAAGAGGTGCCATTATTATTCCAATTTTCAGAGGAGGAAACTAAGTCTTAGAGAAGTTAAGTAACCTGCCTAAAGTCACACATTGTGCTGAGGTTGTAACTAAGATTTAGAAGGCTTATTCCAGAACTCATGCATAAACACACATACACACACATATACACACACAGAGTTATTTTTCTCTTTATATATGTGTTATGAAATATCTATGATATGCAATATACCATGTATATTCCATATTTCATATATATCCTATATGAAAACATGATATATATCATATATGAAAACATGTGATATACATCATATATGAAAACATATATATCATACTGTAGGTTACAGTCATATATTATATACGATACATATCATATGTAAAATGTGATATAGCTGATATACTATATATGTATACTATATCAATATGTCAACATATCATACATATGGTATAGAATATATGTGTGATACATATCATATCATGTATGATATATATATTCCATATCATATCATATATGATATATATATTCCATATCCTTTTCTCTATTATCTCTATGTGTGTGTGCATGTGTGTGTGCATATGTATGTATATGTGTACTGAGAGCAAATGGATATGCGTTAATTAAGTAATTTCTAATACTAGGATAATACCAAACATAGCTTAGGTTAACATTTACATATCACATAAGATTTTCTATTAGACTCTAACATAGCAACATGTTATAGTGCTTCAAAGTAGAGTCTATGCAGGTATAATGTTGCTCCCATTTCTTCCATCACCCTAACTACTAGAACATTTTTGCAATTCTACCATTGCCTTTGCTACAGGATGCTTTATATAGGAAGTGCCAAACTCTTCTATTTCTTCTGTTCTTCTATTTCTTGTGAACTACTGGAAGGCAGAAGTTGTATTATTTCACTTCCATAATTCCAGCACAAGGGCTTGTAGCTAAGAAGAGCTCATGGACTGGTTGTGAAGCACTGAATGCAGAAATAAATGAGTGAGTATTCTTTAACTTTTCTATTCTGTGCTCTGGGGAGCTATTTAACTTACACTTCAGGTTTTAAAATTGTCCACACATAGCAACCCTTCTTTTTGGGGGGCTCAGGACTTTCTGCTATTGTTGTTAGTTCCCCATTTGATTACTCCAGTCAGATGAGAAGTCCTGTTCTAGAATCTACTTTTGCACCCAGGGAAGTGCAGGTGACATGCAGGGTTCCGTTCCTCATGGGGAGTGAAAGGCTTCAATCTTGAGCAAAGCAAATGCTGCCCAATGTTTATCTATTTTAAACCTATTGGATTGTGTTTCCTTTTGAATGAGAGACATATTCAGAAACAACTGTGTTTTGGACCATTATGGCCATAAGAGGAAGAAACTACATTATCAGTGAGTCTGATAGACACACAAGAAGCTTCTAAGCATAGTCACCACCAGACACCCACGAGATCACTTTAGAGACCAGGAAGAGACCAGAAATGAGAAACAAATGCATCTTGGATGCAATACCTTCTTGGTGTCTTCCTTTAATTCTTATTTAATTTAATGCAACTTCAAGGCATGGATAATTTAAAACCTTTCATATGTATAGTACTTTATTAAACAAAAACAATGTATCTTATCTGATTTTCCTAATTATCCTGACAGGTGGGTATTATGCTTTCCATTTTAAAGATGATAGAACAGAGACTCAGAGACATTAAATATCAAGATCGCATGGTTATTGAGTGACACAACCAAGACCTGAGTAGCATAGTGGTTAGGAACATCAGTTTTGTGACATAATAGTAACTCCCATTTAACGTATTTAACCACTGACTAGCTGTGTTATCAGTAACTCCCCTCTAACGGATTTAACCACCAACTAGCTGTGTAATCTCAGAGAAGTTACCTAAGTGCTCAGAGCTTCTGTTTACTCATCTGTAAAATGTGATTAACAATAGTACCCACTTCCTAGGACTGTTGTGTGAGTGACATGAGCTTGTGGATGTGGAGTAGCTAGCTCAGAATGTAGCCCATGTGAAGCGCTCATCAGCGATACATTGCATCAGCATTACTGGCAAAAACAGCAGCACCCCAGATACACTGAATCCAAGCAAAATGATATTTTCACCAACTAGGTCCTCCTTGCATGGTGACATGCTTGGAACAGAAGGTAATGCCTGCTCTCCAGCTTTCCCATCAGTAGAATTCTAACATGAATTCTGTACATTTATGTCCTCCCTAGAAGCCTATTCCTTCCATTTTGGCCTAGGCCTCAGGCCAGAAACAGGGGACACTTTGCTGGCTTTCTGTTCTGTCACTAGCATGACAGTCGTACACTAACCATGAATAAGACTGGACAACTGCCTCAAAGAGCAGGACACCAAGTATAATCAGCATGCTGGTCAATGTCAAAATTTTCAGAACCAAGCAACTAATTTCTTATGAAGAGGTAAAGTATACTACTGAAACCCTGGCAGAACTGCCTGATAGAACATTTTGCAGGTTCAGCTCAACTTTAATCTTCTTAACAGGTTTAGGCTATTAAAAAAACTCTCTGTGACCTTCAGTTATTTTAATAAAATGAATTTTTCATTTTAGATATACAATACAGTCCACATATACAAACTCAGAATAGCTAGGGAGCGTGGTTCTAATATTTCTAATGAAGACAGTCTTGTAAAACTGCTTTTAATGTTTCTGTATTGTTTCCCCAACCTGGTCGTACTTAATGCTGTGATTTGCAGAGTGGGTACTTAAACATTTTCCTGTTATAGATTGAAAGGGGCCTTCAGTGGGGAAAGTACTATTGGCAAACATGTCCCACTTGAGAATAATGTGAATTTGGCATAGCCATTGCTTCCCAGAAAATTGGTCATATCTTCCAATTTTCCTTTCTTTAGTGACTCTCAAATGAATGAATTAGTATTCTTGTGACTGCATGTGAGAAATTTGACCTGTTCATTTCTTGCTTTATTGCTACGTCAGGGTAAGAAAAGTCAAATGCTCTATGGCTATAATCGGCTATAATTGTGACTTGCCAATTACTAAGCAGGGGTATTTAATAACCTGCTTAAGATGGTCAGACATTTAAAATGCCCAAGCGTTTATTTTTTTCACAGAGATAATATAACTCCAAAGAGAAAAAATGTAGCTCCTATTATGTAAATGATTAAGGTCCTTTCGGAAACGTATTTTTCCTCTCTCGGGTCTCATCTGGATAATGAAAAGAACTTGAGTGTCTCCACCTGGGTTAGTGGACTGAGAACAGGAAGAACATGAGGACAGAGGTCTCAGTGGGGTCAAAGGCTGGTTAATAGGTACAAAATTACAACTAGGTAAGAGGACTAAATGTTAGTATTCTATAGCACTGTATGGTAAATAGTGAAAACAATAATCTACTGTATATTTCCAAAAAGAGGATTTTGAATGTTCACAACCCAAAAAATGATAAATATTTGAGATGATGGATATGCTAATTACCCTGATTTGATTATTATACATAATACACATGTATTGAAATGTTACTTGGTATCCTATAAATAGGAAAATTATTAGCTGTCAACTAAAAATAAAAGGGAAAAATTAGATGTAGTATCAGGAAATTAGAGAGCTAGAAGGCTAGATTAGGGCAAAACCTTTGTGGCAAGGACTGAATGAGATTATGTATGTACAGTAGGGTGAGGTGATGGAGCAGAGTGACCTCCGGATAGGTGGCCAGAGTTTGAATCATTAGTCTCTTTTGTTTTTTTTTTGAGATTTTTTTGTTTTTTTTTTTGGTTTTTTTTTGAGATGTTTTTTTTTGAGTTTCACTCTGTTGCCCAGGCTGGAGTGCAGTGACATGATCTTGGCTCACTGCAACCTCCGCCTCCTGGGTTCAAACAACTCTCCTGCCTCAGCCTCCCAAGTAGCTGGGATTATAGGCACATGCTACCACGCCCAGCTAATTTTCGTACTTTTAGTACAGGTGGGGTTTCGCCATGTTGGCTGTGCTGGTCTTGAACTCCTGACCTCAGGTGATCCACTCACCTCGGGCTCCCAAAGTGCTGGAATTACAGGAGTGAGCCACTGTACCCTGCCACTCTGTCTCTTTTGACTGTGTGACCCTGTGAAAGTTACTCACATTACCTGAATCTTAGTTTCTGCACCAGTGAGCTGTGCAGGTGAAATAAGATAATAGATGGAGACTGCTTTACACATGGTAAATTCTCAGATGTTAACTACTCATATTCATTATTATTTTTATTTTGTTTTTCATTTTTCCACCTCAAATCCCCCAATTTAAAACTGCAACCCTCACTATGCTCTACTCTCCTTTCCTATTTTATTTTTCCTATAGAACTCATTATCATATTCATACTATATATATTTTACTTATTTATCTTTTTATTTTTAACTTTCCACAGTAGAACATAACCTCTGCGGGGACAGGGATTTTTCTGTTTTGTTCACTAGTGGGGAGTGCCCAGGACAGTGCTAGCATACAGTAGGCAGTCACTTAATATTTGTTGAATGAAAGAATATTGCTTCCTAAAGTCCCTGGTGTACAAAAAGGGTGACAAATTCTTAATTATGAAACAGCTGAAATGAGACTTGCCAGGGGAACGATTTCCAGGGTGTGGCCAGAGGTGTGGAGTACTGAATAAAGTGGAGAGAAAGCTTGTTGGAGCAAAAATCAAGAGGCCCTGGAGCCAGCGAGTGAGACAGGTCACACACATACACTCTATGTCACAGGATGATGCTGGGAAGTGAGGTGGCACAGAGGATGACACGCAAGCTGCCAGCACCTCTAACGTAAATGCAGAGGACTGCTCTGCGGTCAGCTGTTAACAGCAATAAGGAGTGGAAGAGGGTAGAATGATCAGACGGCTGCTCTCACAATCAGGAAGGCTTTGGAAGTAGCAATAGGGAGCTAAGAGAATCCAAACTCTGCCTGCTAGTCCCATGATGAACAATCCAGAAGAGAGGTCTCCATGGAGAGTTCTACGGAAGTGATGGCTCCTGAGAGTCAGGATTTTGTCAGGAAACAGGTGGACAAGTTCATCTGAGAGACTGAAATGTAGAGAAAGATACTGCTAGACATGTGATGTTCCTGGTGGGAATGATGGGGAAAAGACCAGTAAACAGGAGCACAGAGCAGTCTGGAGATGAGAGTGTGTGAGATGTAAGAGGCTACATGAGCAGACGATAGAGCTGATATTCCCACACGAGGCCACTTAAGAACTTAAGGCAGCAGACTTTTTGTTTGTTTGTTTTTTATCACCACATATGAGATGATTTTGTAGTTTAAAAAGCTAACCAAGGAGAAGTGCAGCACATTTCTGGAAACATCTAGATGCTCAAACACTCTAGGGAATTGTTCAAATATCTAGCAGTCATATCTTCTATTTAATATTTGTCACGAAAATATCTTGCCCTCCCACCTCCGAATACTTGATAGCTTCAATAGGATACAGTCTTTGATGAATTTAAAAAGTCATCACCATTTGGGGTGGGCACGGTGGCTCACACCTGTAATCCCAGTACTGTGGGAAGACGAGGCAGGTGGATCATGAGGGCAGGAGATGGAGACAGTCCTGGCTAACACGGTGAAACCCCGTTTCTACTAAAAATACAAAAATTTAGCCGGGCATGGTGGCGGGCACCTGTATTCCGGGGAGGCTGAGGCAGGAGAATGGTGTGAACCCGGGAGGGGGAGCTTGCAGTGAGCTGAGATCACGCCACTGCACTCCAGCCTGGGTGACAGAGCGAGACTCTGTCTCAAACAAAACAAAACAAAACAAAACAAAACAAAAATCACCATTTGCAATCTTTACTGGGTTTCCCAATTTAAAAGAAATATAATTCTTATTATAAATTCATATTTCAGTGAAGCTGTTTCTAAAAGTAAAACATTCAGAAAGCACTAGGACTTACTAACACTTTTCTATCTCTATTATTAACTTAAATTTGGAAGTGTGAAGCACCTCATGTTATCCTCAAATAAAGTCACATGTCACTTAGTTGATTGGTTGATCAGTAGCTCAAATATTAATTAAGTGATAATGATATCTAAAGCATTGTAAGAATAAAATGATGAATAAGACAGAATAGGGTTTTGAACACTATAAAAATACTATTTAGAAGTCAATAAATAATAATTGAAAAGCTAGTTGGAACTGATGACTATTTTGGTGGGAGAATCTTTCTTTTACATTCCCTGAATGAAGAATTGAAGATAATGATAATTAATATTAATAATAACAAATGCAGGTAAAACCAGAGTGCCCTAAAAGAATATGTTAGAAATCCTATTTAATAAAGCATGTTGAAGGAAAATGTTTTTGCAGTATAAAAATTTAGGCGGGAGCCCTATTCTCAAGGTAAATTAAAATGTCACCATTTCTATGTCATTTTATCATCACAGCAGAAAAATTAAAAAAAATTCTTCTAGGTTTTACTAGCTAAAAATACCCAAGTCTAATGTATGTACATGATGAAAACAAATCTCCATGTTAAAACTATAACCGTTTTTGCTCAGATAGCAAGGCATCATTTTTAGTTTCTTCTAAGGCTTCCCTTCATGTGCATTTGAATATACTTTTACCTGCATAAATATTTTTTAGCGAGAGAAACAGTGACACCGACATTCATGATACGGCTATTCACATATCCTTTCAAGTAGCCTCATTTATACTTAAACTTGAACAAAGTCCAAGATTAAGATAATACAGTACTAGAGATTTCAATTAATTTCTATTAAAACTCTTGACTTCTCTTGGCCCAAGTTGAGATGCTTAAGGAAATTGGATCTCACTAATTAAAATGGCAATGTTATCAAGTTTAAATACCCAGAAATCTACTGACAAATATATTTTCATAAAATGTGATGTTATTCCATACATTTATTAAATATTTATATTTGATTGATAATATGTATTTTTAAAACAGACAACCAAAAATGTCTTTAGATTGGTTTCTTCAAAAAGGATCTCTCTCTGTCTCTCAAAATAGATACACAATAAAGCATAAACAAATAAGCTGACACATACACTAGCCAAAATAAACAACAAAAAACTGTCAGAGTTTTTTGTTGTTGTTGTCGTTGTTGTTTTTGTTGAGCTCCAGACAATTATTTGAGGGTTGGCAAAGTGCCTTGCTTAATTTCCTAGTTAAAAGAAGGTAAACTACATCATCTGGTGTGACCAGATGGAACCAAAGTGCCTTTAAGTATACAGGTATTGCTTTACCTCAAGATTACCAACCTATGCAACTGGAGTTTCTTCTTTGGTAACATGCCGATTAGTAAAAAAACAAAAACAAAACAAAAACAAAAACAAAAACAAAAAAAATACCCAGGCACTTATTAATTTCGTTTAATTCAAAGAGAAAATTTAGGAGGTCACAAGTTGCGGACTTTGCATCTTGGTTATCACAAAATTAATGACCCAAGGCAATGATGGCTTTGACTTCATGTGCAGAAGATACATCCTCTCCTGAAGACTGCTTATTCACCTGTCTTCTGCCAAGGCCAGTTCAAGAAATCAGGATGTCTGCGAAATTTGAAATCAGACCATCTTTCCTAATACTACCCGAGCTTTTTCTGGGTAAGTTCTACCTAAGAACTTCCATCTCTATGACTATCTTGCAAGCAAAAAACATTGCTGAGAGAAAAAAGCCACAACTATACAAACTATTTATGTATATCAGCCATTCCGGTTTTTAAAATTGCATTAAAACACACACTCAAGTTACAAAAATTCTATTTTGTTGCCATGAAACACAAAAACAAGTTCAATATTTAGATTCAATTCTAGAGTGAAATGTGTTTTGGCCAACTTTTGATCCTGGGATAAATGTAGCTATTTAAAATCCTAGAAAGTAGGATTTTGTGTGATAAATTTTTATGTGTAAGATGGCCCATAAATTAAATTAAATTGCTTAACCTCTTCCCCCACCATTAGTTTAAATGGACCATTTAATCAAATGACTGGTCTGTTAAGATGATTTAGAACTTAAATAGAAAACAGAAGAATGCTTATCCTTAATGCAGAATATAATAAATGATCAAACAGTGAGGTTAGATATTTGACATTACATTTATGTATATTTTCCTTAATCTTCTAAAATGGCAAGTACAGCAATAGTTGTCCATTTTATTGAGGTTATCTTAATTGCAATTTCAGGAGATGCAGATCAAACTTACTAATATACTCCTTTTTTCTTTTCCCAATTTTTCTGATCTCTTATACAGCATTCCTTGTCATAAGAATGTTTTTACATATTTAGATTTTACAATAATAGATGTTGCCTCTAAAATATTAATCATCCAAAACAAGTTAAATGCCAATACCAACCAAAAATGTCCTTATATTTGTTGCACTGCATTTGCAAAAGAGTTAGGAAAGAGCCCTGGTTGACAGAGTTAAGTTCCTTGGCCAAAAAAGTGTGTTTTGTTTTGTTTTGTTTTATTTTCAATTGACCTTAGTTCATTAAATAACCAATATTAACTGCAAATTAGCTTGAACTTTTTTTAATGTGAAAAAATCGAAGATCATATACAAACCAAATTCATGTAGTATTTCCTTTAGTGTTGAATATTTTCTAAGTAGCCATAGCATTTTCATATGGAAAGCGAGACCAGAACTTTTGAAGAGAACTGGGACTTGGAAATGCAAATGAGGAAATAAGGATGAGGAGGAGTATAAATTAGAATCTGGTATGCTATGCACTACTTACCTTCAAAAGTCAAATAAAACTTTCCTCTGTCAAACCAAACGAGGGAAGGCTGTTCATTCTCTGTATGGCCAGGAGTTGAAGCGGGATGGGAAGGGTTAAGGAGAGGGAGAGAGAAGGACACAATGTGAGTTACAGAGCAGGTCATTAATCTCACTATAGGGAAGGGTGGAGGCACTACATGCCATTAGCGTGCAGGAAAAAGGAAAGGCTGGCAATCTACGCTTTTTTCTTTTTTTAAGTTCAGGAAACAGAAAGCAAAAGCAAAGCTATGGAGGCCTAAAGGAATGGGCATGTGTTGGTGGTCGCTTGATACTTGGTGCTTGTGTGCATGGAGTGGAAGTCTTCCTGGCCATGCAGGGGCGTCAGCATATTTTAACTGCACTAATTTGGGCAAACTGTCATCCAGCAATTGCTGTATCCATTTCATCTTCAATGCCATCCCCTTCTATGTTTCCAAAAAGATAAACTCAGAGTTATGGATTGTAGAAAACATTAGCTTAGGTTTTAAATGACAAAGCACTGCATATCAATATAAATTTCAGGGAAGATGTCACATATCTTCCATCCCCTCCCCTGGAATCACCTTAGGCATCCAGACACAAAACACCCTTTACCTATGTACCAAAGAGAAAAAAAGATTACTAATGATGTTCTATTATTTTTAAATTAAAAAAGCAGTGACTGGACATGTAATTCTGAGCAGTTAAATTATTCTTTTCTTTGTAAATTCACACAGCAATAGCATCTCACCTTTTCTGAACCTCTTCACTGAGAAACTGTCATGCAACCTGCTGTTTTTTAATATAGTCACTTAAAAAATTTCAGTGGCATGAGTTCCACGAGGAACAGTAAATATACAGGGTGCATCTGAGAGGCACTGGACACTCATGAGGTGAGGGGCATGTCCATGAAGTTTATAGCATTCAGATGGATAATGACTTGGATTTTTGGAATCTAGGTCTCTAGAGATCACTTGGCTAGCACCATACCTGCAGGCGTTTCACAGCGCCTTTCAAACGAGGGCAGTTTGTCATAAAAAACATCATCTTCTGACACTACGAACCAAAGAAACATAAACGAATGGAAAACAAAAACACAAATACAAATCCCAAATGAAATCAAGAAGCCCACTTTACTGACTGAAACACAGGAATGATTTTAATGGAAAAAGGAAACAAAACTGAAAACACTGGAATTATGATTACGATATAAAAAAGTGTTTTGCTTATTTTGTGATGATTCTATGAGAGGAAATTAAAATGTAAAAAAAAGCCAGGGTTTAGCATCTGTGAATTTGTCTGAAGTCAGCTCCAGGGAAGAAGTCACGCCCCACCTTCTCAGGGAGTTGCTGAAGGAACTGTCATTAAAAATGGACTTATGCAAGTGTATTTCACTCCAACACAATTCTCAAATGGTCAGACATATGTCCATCAACAAGAATCTCCTGACAGAGCACTGACAGCTCAATAGGATCACTCAGTATGCACCTTCCTCCCATGGGGAAAGTAGATGCTTTTAACATGGCCATAAAAAAGCAACAGTATAAATCCAAGGTCCCTGTATGAACTATCCCATTTCAGCCTCATCAGTATCCAAATTCAATTTGCCTTGCACCTGCCTTTGATAGTTATGGACTGTTAATTTTGAACAGCATTATCATAATTTTATCTTTGTCTATGGTATCCAGCTGTGTCTGAATGTCTTTGTAAATTGGTCACAACATCATGCATGAATTGGTGCTCTGGACTGTAACCAATTCAGCTCTTTCTAAGGTCTCCCTTCTCAGCAACTAACAAGTGCAAGTAATTGGGATTTTGACTCTATGTGATTTTTAAAAAGTACTCAGTGCCACAGCTCTTATGTATACTATTACAACTTTAATAGAAAATTGAATAAAATCTGTACAAAGACCAGTAAGAAAGAAAAATGGAGAGAAAGAAGTGGATGAGGGTAGAAAAAATATTCCACAAAGAATAATGTTCCTTGGAAAATATTCTATTAGCTTGACTCCATATTTACAATTTAATGATAATATTCCTCATTATCTCTATTGTTATCTCTGTATCTTGAAATGTCAAGGAGCTTGGTTCTTAGAGTAACTTTAAGCAATTTCCCTATCCTCATAATATTAATGGGATTTCCCCCCAAATCATATAGTAGAGGTCCTGTGAGCTTTTACTAGTGCAAAAGAACTTACTGTTTTTCATTGATTCTTTTTATTTATTTATTATTTTTAAAAACCGAGATGAGAATCTTGCTGTGTTGCCCAGGCTTGCCCTGAATTCCTGGGGTCAAGTAATCCTCCCATCTCAGTTGGGATTACCACCAGATTACCACTGCACACCACCAAACCTGGCTCATTGATTCTAAACTGTGCACTTTTTCACATTCTAACCTGTCTGAAATAATTAATGTAATAAAAAAGCATTTTATGTTAGCTCAACCAGTAGTTTTTCTCCCCTTTCTCAGTTGTAGATAAAATAATGGTACATTTTTCAATCGAGGGTGTCAATTCAGTAAAAGGCAGTTGTATAGGAGCTCTTCCTTATGCGAGTGTGACAATACACAAAAAGTCCTATTTTCAGCTGTGGCATCAGACTTGCTATTGTGTAATCACAGCTGTCATGAGACATTTCATATCCAAAGTCATTTAGGGGCATTTTCTTACATGAATTGCTGTGTAGAAGGCTTAGACTTGCTCTTAAAACTTTAGTTCTTGAATTACTTTAGATTTGCCCCAATTTTGGCTCAAGTACCATAGGAAATGTCAAAAAAAAAAGTATTGTGGTGGGAGGGAAATGTTCAGCTATCAACCTCAGAGAATTTGCTGCTGAAATTCTCTACCTCCCTCACACCATTTGACTACATTAAGTTGACATTCCAAGTCAGTCGTGATTAGGCCCTTTGGTGTTAAAACAGCCGAAGCGCATCCTCTCTGGAGAGGAAGAGCAGTGCACAGGAAGCCTGGGGACAGTCAGTCTTGACAATATATTTACTTCAGAGAAAAGTGGCTGTCAGGTGACCCACAGCAGGTGAAAAGACAGAGCAGGAGGGTGAGGAATTCAGCAGGAAGATGGACACCAAATAAACACAACAAAATCAAACAGATTAATTCAGTATGCTCCTTAGTAATAAAGCAATGTGACTATTGTCTTACATGGCTATATATTTTTTTTAAACCCGCTCTGGTTCATCTTGAAAGAACCCATACTAGATGTGTTAAGAATCAAAGTTTCTGGCCAGGATTTGAGATTTCGGCGGCAGAGAGTATAGAAACACATTGTACAAATATGCACAAAGTTCAAATTATCTTTTTTTTTTTGAGACGGAGTCTCGCTCTGTTACCTAGGCTACAGCATGCAGTGGCACGATCTCGGCTCACTGCAACCTCCGCCTCCTGAGTTGAAGGGATTCTCCTGCCTCAGCCTCCCGAGTGGCTGGGACTACAGGTGCCTGCCACCACACCCGGCTAATTTTTGTATTTTTAGTAGAGATGGGGTTTCACTATGTTGGCCAGGCTGGTTGAACTCCTGACCTCGTGATTCGCCTTCCTCAGCCTCCCAAAGTGTTGGGATTACAGGCATGAGCCACTGCACTTGGCCAGTTCAAATTCTTTGTGTGTGCTGTTTTCTCTATGAATCACAGTGCATTGAAAGAACATGTTACAGGTTTATCTGAGGTCACTTGGGGCCAGGTTTCTGTGTGACAGTTTACTCTTACTTTCCTCTCTGACCAACGAGGCAAATCACATGAAGGAGGTGAAACAATTAATCTTGAAAAAGAGTGACAGTGTGGGGAATGGCTTATAGCAATCAAGGAGTATTAAGGAGATAGAATTTTTTAAAAAGTTACAGAAACAAACAAACAAAACAGAGGGAAATGAGTTACTAGGCATTGAAAGATAGGAAGCCCTAAATTGCCCCAATTGATGTTGCAGACAGGAACAAACTTGGCTACATAAATAATGTTAAATATCTGTCTGTTGCTAACTCACATGAAACTAGGTACCTGGCTCTATTTGCACCAAACTTGAAAGGTTCTTTTGGGAGGATCTGATTAAAAATATAAAGCATGTGATGTAGTTTAAGTTCCCTTTGGGGGACTTAAGAGGCACACCTTAACTTATTTCTCTGGGAAAATAGGCAGTTCTTTCTCCAGAAGGGCTTCAGACTTTGATCAAGCTACTTCTCACATAGGCAACTGTGCAGTCTACTCTTCCAAGAGTAGCAGAAGGAACTTATTTAGCTTTAGTTAACCATTCTCCCAAGCAGTGTGGGATGGGCCAAGTGGTTTACACTATGGAAGAGCCGGAGGGGAGTTCCGACAATAAAGGAAGACAGTGGGGAATGGGAATCCCATGGGAAAAATGGAATGGGAAAGCCCTAGGTGGGAGACACCATGCAAAAATGAGAGAG
The DNA here is from genome assembly GCF_047675955.1 of Chlorocebus sabaeus. Lineage (NCBI taxonomy): Eukaryota > Metazoa > Chordata > Mammalia > Primates > Cercopithecidae > Chlorocebus > Chlorocebus sabaeus. Next base: position 70,206,632 of record NC_132923.1, read on the forward strand.
GCAACAGGACCTTGTCTCCTGCTGGGAGGTGGAAAAAGAGAGAGACCAGCTTTGGAAAGGGGAATGATGCTCCAGGCAAAATGAAGCATTGAAACCTTGGAAAACCATCCAGCTGAACAGCCATTCTCAACTCTTCATTTTCATCACAGCATAAGGAAAGAGGCATAAAGGCATTTCCTGAAAATGCCACCAACGACTTATTTCTCTGGGAAAATTGACCACACATCACTGAAAAGCACTAGAAAAAAAAATGTCGAAAAGTTTGCTCAGGTCTCACAATGCCGATGTTTATACCATTTGTCAACATAAGGACAACCAAAAACGATGAAGAAATGAAAGCTTCAAGAAAATACAGGTTCTAAATTTTGTGATTTCTGATGTGGTACATGGTTGGAATTTAAACAAACATTTCCCCTCAAAGGAGACATTTTTATTTAAGAAATAATATCTAAATTACAAGACCTTCCTTGGCGATTTCTTCCTTATTTTTTGAATAGCTCTGTATGGAACAGCATAAGAAAATTCCTGCAAAACACAGGCGTTAATGTTCTTGTATTTGTTTATTTGCTTAGGTAAAGCACTTTGCCTCCTTTGCTGAGAAGGTGGTTTTAAAAGAAGAGTCAGGTAATAGTAGCAAAACACACAGCAAAACAATTTCAACCAGAAACACAGGGCCTTGGGGATTTCAGACAATTAAAAATAGCCAGTCAAAACCACAAACGGATTAAAAGAGAGGAGAGAATTTTTACCAACTGTGGGAGTGGTGGCTGCGCTCAAGGAATTGGTTGACGATATTGAAGAAGTGCTTTCAGCCCGCGCTAAGGGTGCTATTGGAGGAGGGCTGGAAGAATGAATGGGAGGGCTAAAAGGTCTGGACTGTAAGGAGAAGAAAAGAGATGAAAAGTTAGATACACAGGTTGCAGCATTTTTGTTCCATATTGTTAATGTCTCCCAGCCCCAGATACGACAACTCAGGTTTTTAAAGAATAGACGACACCATTTTTATACTGTAATTAATTATATCTATACGAGAGTTTGTGGAATGGAGCTGGAGAAACGATAAACCATAACACGCTAAACCTGAGCTTAGAGAAGCTGGGATCTGTGACACGGTCAGTGGGTCTGTTTCAGGACCGAACTCACATGCCCTCAGGGACTCAGCAGGTAACACAGAGTGAGAGTTCATACTCGTCTAAAGCTAATACAAAAGTACTGTACTGTGCTAGCTCAGCCAAATACTATGGACATCATTTGTTTGTGACTCCTGTGTGCAAATGCCAAAGAAATCTACCTCTGCCACAAGTCTCTCTTAATTGTTCACACAGAATGTTTTCCACTCCTCAGCCTTAAAACATACAGCAAGAAACTTCTGCAACAAACTCCTCAAGCCACCACTCCTTCACTGTATATTCACATTGTGTGCCTACTATCAATAAGTCATCTGCATTCTGGGCTCAGAAACCAGGATTTGCCCTCTCTTGGAGTTTTCTAATATCAGACAAATATCGTGAAACAGCTCTCTTTCTAAAGGATTTAGTGCTATTGAATGCTACTATCATCATTTGCATCTAACCCACTGTAGCAGAGATGAGGGCCCAAGCATACCATGCCTGTCATTTTAGACCTTGGCTTGAAAGATGGCAGAAATTTGAGGAGGGTTGAAATGTACACTCATACCACAGTGACTGTCTTTCAGATGCCACCTGTCAGGGTTGTTTGTACGAGTTCTCTAAACGCTTAGACCTGAAGGCATTTGGAGCTTCTGTTTGTCATTCTCACTGTTTCTGAGCGAGTCAGAGCAGAAGGGAACATACCACATCTCCAACTCCAGGCTTGCCTGGTGGTAGCTTTGGCCGGGATGGAGGCCGGGGAGGGGGTGGAGGTGGAGTGGTACTGCTGCAAGGAACCAAAGGAGTGGCTGGTCGAGCAGGGGATGATGCACCTGAAAAACAAGCTGGTATTAAAAATGGCTGGAAACACAGGGGGCCAAAGCTCTGTTATCACAGTACAATGCCAGTCCTGGACACTTTTTTTTTTTTGCCTTGGCAGTTACTACACTAAACACTTAGCATTTGGTTTTTTCTTTTTTTTTTTCTTAATAAAGAAAAAAAATTACTCAGTTCCACTATGGGTGATGGCAGAAGCTCATTGCCTTTTGTTATCATGTGACACCCAGTGAAAGGTAAATCCTTTTATTGCTCTGTGACAGAAGGTAAGGTCTTAAGACCCTTGCCTGCGTGGTAGGTACCTTTCATTATCATCATATACACACTAAACACATAATAAATTCTCTTGCATTTTGCATGTATTTAGAATTTGTTTATGTCCAACATGAAAATGGGGGTTAGAACTTGAAGGAAGATGAATGATTTTTTCCACTTTAGGTTTTTCTTCTTCAAATGTGATTAAGAGAGTTATGCTTTTGACTGTAGTTAAACTATGAGCGCCAACTTTATTAATGTACCCAAACACTGGATGGTAAGCAAAAGACAAAATACAAGAAAATAAATTAGATGTTGCATGAATACTTTGTATTTAGAATCTTAATAACAGAAATGCACTGAATTTAGAGGATTTTATTTTGTGAAGGAGGCTGCTTGGGAATCTGTCAATGCAGAGTTTGCCCACGATGATATTTGAAAGAGCCTCTTGGATTTACCTTTCTGGCTGTCAATGACAAGCGTATGAAACACAGAAGACACACAGAGGCTGGCATGCACATCAGTCAGCACACCAGTGGGGTCTCTGGATTCAGGAATCTGCCTAACTTCAGTCGTATGTCTGAGATACACAGGGAAACTGTACTAAAAACCTTTAAAAAGTCAAATCAATGTTCAAACCGTTCTTGTTCAGAAAAGTTCTGACTACTCCTGAGGTTCTTGTCACTTCCGTTAGAAACACAGGTCTCAAATCATCCCAAGAAAATTCTAAGAAATCCTGCCCTGGGAAAATATCCACACTTCATCCCCCATACCTGCCACCCCCTTACCACCTCCCAAACAGCACACCACAAAACTGGGCTCTCTGGAGAGTTTTTATATCAGCATCTCAGTCTCCAAATTCTCAGACTCTCAAAAGCTTTGAAGTTGAGCAGCAAAACCTATCATTTCAGAAATCTGCTGTGTTTTAAGAGAGTCCCTGGGGATTAAACCTTGCGCCTTTTGTTTAAATAATCTGAAATCCTGAGTGTGTTTCTCTGTGCTGTTTATTCTATGTATAATCACATTAGTGTGAAACCTACTAATTATTACCCCCGCTCCCTCTCTATCTCCACCTTCCTCTACCACTACCACCTGTATTCTTACTTTTTTTCTCTACTGGGCCAGGGTCTATGCTAAGCACTTTACACGTATTATCTTATTCCCCTGACAAATTTTGGAGGTAGGTATTGTTAGGCATCTATGCAGAATCTGAAGCTCAGAGATGTTCAGTAACTTGTCTAAGGTCATATGGCTAAAACTGTGTATGTACCTCCGAAGCTCACGCCCTTAAATGCAATCTCTTATAGCTTGAGATGGACTGTGGTGGAGAGTCCCACATTTTGCATAAAGTCTGTTCTTATTTTTGCTTGGCTTGCACATCTCTCTCTCAATATAGATGTTTTTAGTCTTTGGCTAATCTTCTCTTTAAAAAAAAGTATGTTTTGACAGGCCCCACTACAAAGTTTTCTTTTGATTATTGTGTTAGTAGATTTACACCCAGGATATTTTCAGAAGACAGAAGCAACAGCATAGAGATCAATAAATCTTTAAACAGTGAAGTCTCAGAACCTTTTTTTTTTTGATGGTGATGGAGGAGGAGGTGTTCTATTTAGCTTTGTGAAAACCATGCCATAGGAAAGGCCCAAAATGTCTATCTGTAGGTCTGTTTCCAAGAAATAGTCTTCTGAATAATTCTAAAAAAAAAGCCAACTCTTTATCTTTTTCCTACGTGTTCCAGAAAAAAAAAATTTTAAACTCCTTTCAGTGATGCCTGGGAAAGTACTAAGGAGCCACCACCAAGGCAGTGTGGAATACTGAAAAACACTGGATGAAGAACCAGATGATTTGAGTTCCGGCCCTGCTGGCCTGAAACCTCAGCTTCCTTGTTTTAAGAGACATTGTTTCTACCTTACAAGGTATTTGTAACAAATAAAATTGAAAATGCTTATGAAAATGTTGACTATATAAAATGCTGCACAAATAGAAAGTAGTAGATACTGGTGGTGATGATTAAGATTGTGTTTTTTGATACAAATACAACCAAAAAGTTAAAAAAAAGTTGTTCATTGAAAAGTTAATTGTTTTCCTTTATGGATGCCCCATTGAAATCACTTTTTTCTGTACCGAATTGAAGTAATTGATTTGTTTTGCAGCTAGAAGGACAAGGATATTTCAGTTAAAACCCTGCTTGACCAAACCCTGAGGCTTAGCAGAGGATATTCAGGGCCTGAGGGGTATTTCACAATTGAACTAAGGCTTCACATACTTTTGTGAAATTACTCAACTGTTTCACATTTTATTAGTGTAGACGGCTGTCATTTGCACATCTCTATCCTCACTCTTCAATTTTCAATTGCATTTTCATTTCCCCCTTAAAAAGTGTTTATTTCCAGAACAATGCTGGAAAATGATTTGGACAGCACTACTGTTTAAGGTTTAACTTTAAAACCCCAAAAAAACACTGAGTTTTGTGAGTTAAAAAAGGTTGGCAACCATTGACATGCTCTCAATCCATTTGTTGTTCTCAAGCTGGTTTAATCAATTTCTTTGGCAATCCCTGAAGATCACGTATCTGCCGCATCAACTTTCATCTCTTTTTTTATGTGTGTGTTGGGCTGGAGCAGTGGAAGCAGCTGGGAGACGTGGTCAAGGCACAGGCCGTGGAATCCAACAGATCTGGGGCCGTATCCTGCTCTGCTACTTACTAGCTTTCTGATTACAGCTAAGTTACCTTTTTGAGCTTCAGTTTCCTAATCCACAAAATGAGGCTAATAGTTCATGCTGTTGCTGGGAGAATCAAGTGAGTTAAAACATACGCACTTTGAGATATGTGAAGAACTAAACAACCTTTCCCAAATTGTGTTTCTTACACCATAATTATACCATTTCTTTGAACAAACCATTAAATATGTATGTAAATGATTATATGCTATGTTTCCCTTTTTGATGACTAACACATTAAAAGCCCTGAAACATTACTAATAGAGCTTTCTGCAATGGTGAAAATATGCTAGAACTGTCTAATAAGATAGTTGCTAGCCACATATAGCCACTGAGCACTTGAATTGTGGCTGCTGTATCTAAAGAATGAACTTTTTGTATTAATGTTAAGCAACTATAATTATAATTAAAATAACCCCATGTGGCTAGGCACTACTGTATTGGACATTGCTGCTCTAAAAGACTTGTAGTTAGGAAATATATTCAGTTAATTCAACCCCAGGTAGCTCAGACTAATTTGTTTATTGACTTGTGTGTTTGCATATAACATCTTTAGTTTACAAAGTTGGAAAATGTTGCACTGAACATTCTTTCTTTACTTACTCCTTTCTTTCCCTGGCCCTCAAACATGGTGCAAGCCAACAAAACTCTTTTCCCCCCGGCCTCTGGCACACAACCCACATGCGAGAAGAGATAGCCTTTGCCAAGAACCAGCGTCTGCATTCCAGTAAAGTGCTGTTCTGGCCAAAATAGGTATTTATAACTTTTGCCATAAGGAAATTGAAGTTATTGGAGCAAATTCTTAACTTCCAACTGCTTTTCAACAGCAGGTGCCTCTTCTGATTCACGAGGTTATCAGTACTGCCTATACTTGGTCAGTGACAGTCATCTTGCTGTGGATAAAATTTTAAAAGTGAGTGCATAATGGTATACAATTAAATATGCTTCGAGAAGTACAAGAAAGTTAGTTTCATCAGGCCTGATGTTATAAAAAGCAGGTAGTGAGAAGCATTGCTAATCTTTAAAACATGAAGCCATACCCTATTGTTTCAATCTTAAATTTATATTTCTTCCAGCTTGTAAATGTTCCATCAATAAAAGATTAAGCAGCAAATAAACTGGGACTTAATTAAGGAGATCATGCTGCAGAGTTTTATTTATTCACACGCTTCAGTGACCCAGTTCAATCTTTTACTTAGAAATCCAATCTTTTAATACCAGTAAAGTCAAGCTTTTTCCAGCTCAATTATTAAGATCAAGAGTCTTTACTGGTGACATTTTAAAATAATTTCAAATAAGGGTATGGACGCTAAACATTAAAATCACAACAAAACTCTCAAAAATTCCAGAAAGAAAACAAAAGTTCCTTTCTTCCTAATTAGATTAGTGATAAATTCAATTGAACAAATATCTTCGAGAGCTTTATGAAAGGTGTTAGATGAAACACAGATGAATTACCAAAGCCACCTGTCCTCTCTACTCCTGATCAAGGTGTTTCCTTTGAGGAGAGCATTGTGGCCTACCCTTGGAGGGAGGTGGGTATTCTTTAAATGTCCTTTCAGGAGTCTGAGAGCCTGGCTTAGGAGAGCTGCATAGAAAATAAAAGTACACACCCCTCTTTTATAATGGACAACTAATGTCTTTGGGTTTGTGGTCTGGAGGATTTACATAGTGGTTCTTTGTTATCTTTACAGATAGATAAGGAGCTTTGTATCCCCCCCAAAGGCCTTAAAGAACAATAGAGGGATGGAGATGGATGCTGTAACCCTCTAGAATCAGAGGAGCACAGACAAGTACATTTTGAGAGAAGACTTTTGGTGATCTTGTAGATGGGTGTCAGTAGTCAAATAAGTTTGGAATATTTATGACCAAACCTTGCAAAAGTGCCTGGAGAGCACACTGGTTAACAACATAGGCTCCAGATCAGAGAGACCTGAGTATGAATCCAGTTCATTGCCTCCAGCTTCTAAACTTGGGCAAATTACTTGACATCTCTGAGCCTCAGTTTTCCCATCTGTAAAATGGGAAAGATAACAGTATCTACCACATGGTGTTGTTGTATGAAATAATGTACAAAAAGCATTTAGGGCCAAAAAGCATTTAGGACTAGGCACGGTGGCTCATGCCTATAATCCCAGCACTTTGGGAGGCTGAGACAGGTGGGTCACTTGAGGCCAGGAGTTCAAGACTAGACTGGCCAATATGGTGAAACTCTGTCTCTACTGAAAACTCTGTCTCTACTGAAAAAAGTAGCTGGGACTGGTGGCACGCACCTATAATCCCAACTACGCAGGAGGCTAAGGAAGGAAAATTGCTTGAACCCAGGAGGCGGAGGTTACAGTGAGCTGAGATGGTGCCACTGCACTCCAGCCTGGGCATCAGAGCAAGACCTTGTCTGAAAAAAAAAAAAAAAAAAAAGAAAAGAAAAGAAAAAAACAAACAAACAAACAAACAGTGTGGTGCCCAGGACAAGAAACTGTAGTTTCTATTGTTTGCAAAAGAAAGGCTCCCAAAGGTCTTATGGTAAAAATACTTGCTGATTTTGAATAGTTTTCCTTTTGGGGGGAAGAGGACCTGGAGGCATACACACTTAACGATATAAAACACTGGTTTTGTGTGCAGTACAGGTGAACTCCTAGCCCTCCTCTTGATCACCATGGACTCTGTCACTTTAAGCATAGAAGAATTTGCAAGCACAGAGCAAGTACTGCAAGACCTCATTGAAAGAGGCAGTGATGATGACTGAATATTAGAATTTCTCTCTTACTAGATTTAAGTACCTTACACTTTATTGCCTCTTTCACAGCAAATGAAAAACAAATACATGGCACCCCCCGAAGGCCCCTAAACTGAACCCACATGCACAGGAAGGAAAGCACTGGGGGGTGTTGTTAGATAAATTTGGACAAGAGTGGAATAAATGATATGGGGGAAGATGCATTTGAAAATCTTGATATTGCTTTAGTATGCATGGTAGGTGTTACCATAATTAAAACACACAAAATGAAGCTTCAAATAAGGAAAAAAAAAAAATTCAATGTCAGAATTGGCATAGAGTCCATCACCTGTCACTACACTTAGAGTTGACCTCATAGCCTGATGAGTGTGTCAACTGGTGAGAACAGAGAACAAGTTTGTCTTCAGTGACAGCTTGATGAGATTACAGATGCAATATACGTATCTCTCTTTTTTTTTCCTTTTGCCTTTTCCTAAAAATCTCCTTTTCAAACCTTACATCTTTTTAAAGAAATTAGAGGGGTTAACGTGGTTCTTCCACAACCAAAAAAGAAAAGAAAAAAATTGGAAAAAAAAAAAAAAAAGAAACCCACCCGCCTCCTCCTGCCTACATACACACACAACACACTGGCCCACAAACCCTAGTGTCCTTGTGGGGGCACCCGACAAGGAAATCAGACATTTAACATGAAACCCACTCTATGTGAAATCTGTCTCCCTAGAACTTTCCTGAATTCCAAACAATGGCATGACAGCTTTGTTTTAGAAATCAAGACCTCTTAACTGCACGGTAGATGGCAGGGCACACCTAAGGGCTGACAGTGCGAAGCAGAACACATCCACAGACTTGGACCATGACTGTGAGCATCTATCATCTGATGGACTAGGACATGCTGCGGGGCCACAGGACACCCAGACCGGAGGAGCGAGGGCTGAAGCTCTGAAGCCAGCTGCCAGGCAGGAGGAGGGTGTTGCTCACACTGTAGCAGCCATGGCCATTCCCCCGCACAAGAAGCACACTCAAGCGTAAGACATACCACTGGTGGTCCCCGTACCAGGGCCCGAGCCAGGTCCGGGGGACGAAACCACAGTCCTGTAGGTGGGTGGTGGTGGGGGAGGTGGAGTTGCTCTTTGTCCCAACCCAAAATCTTTAGGAGATGAGATTGTTTCTAAGTAATCATCTTTAATGAAGGTCTGCTCAGCGACTTTCTTCTGGACTTCTTCTAAATTGAGCGGCGATGGTACATTGCGAGGAGGCCCGGGAGGCCCTGGGGGGCAAATGGGACCTGGGGGGCCGAGAGGGCCTGGAGCTGGGGAGTCAGCTGGGTTGTCTGGTGTAGCTGGTGGGGACACCACTTTTTCCCTTGGAGTCAACTCCGGAGTAACATGTTCCGGGGACGTATCAGAAAAATGGACCCACTTTTCTTCAGCATTAACAGCAACAGACTTGGGGGACAATACTGGCCCAAAAATGCTGTCCAAGTCATTGATGGATGGTAGTTTTTCAATTTTGATCTCTGTGGCTGACTGGTCATTTCCTGTGGTTAAAGTAGTTGATTTTAAACTTTAATTGACTTATTATTTGTGTGGGGAGTGAGGGAGGGAGTCAAAGACTGGAAAATACATTGCTGTGTGAGGTGCCTCAGTGGGCGTACTTCATGATGTAAAAATATCTTTATTGGATTAGGAGCCTAAGGTGAGGGGAAAGATCCCCCCTCCATAAAGTGAGCATCATATTTTTATGCTATTATTTACTCTTTTTTGCAAGCTGAGCACAAGCCAGCTACTTTGACCATCATGTAAAATGCCGTGCATGATACTGCTCTCAAAGGCTCCTCACAGGTGCACAAAGTATGATCATTTTGAGAAGGCAGTGTCAGATTCACAGAGAAGTACAAGCTCTGGGACTGCAAATTCCAAAAGCAAGGTCCCTTCTGAAAATCTGACCTACTAAAATACACATCACACAACATAAAAAGAATTGAGAAGTGAAAGCTGGCCTCATATTTTATTAAGATTGTCTACTCTCATATATTAAATCAAGACTTTGGTGAAACTGATTATAATATTTGTTAATTTAAAAAAGTGATCACATCATATTTAGTTGTATATCCTCAACCTTAAAAACACCAGAAACACAGTGCAAAGATTAAGAAGGTATCACCACAAAGATACTTACAAACACAGATATACACACCCCACACACAACACACACATAGATTATTGAGGAGGCATTTGCTACTTATTAGAACCGTCACATATATACCTGCTTAATAGGGAAGAAAATAATTAAAAAAAATTTAAGTAATTTATTTTCTCATTAAGTCTAACCTGTCAACATCATAGGCATAACTGTGATATTTATCTATAGGATGTCATGATACTGAAAAGTCTCTGTTTTGCTAAAATATTAGCATAAGCTATTCCTTCTAATTCATAGCAATAATAAGAGAAAAAATTAAAAATGGTCTTCTACAGCTCTGTATGAAGAACTGCACTTTTAAAAAACTGAGATTATTCACATTACAAATTGTTACCTAAACAACTGGAAGGCATGAGCAGAAGTCACTTTACCTTTATATAACTTTTGGACTATATGAGCCATCTTAGTATTTCTATATTTCTAGTTTGAAAGGAATTAACTTTCAAGGTTCCAAGGCTGTAGATAAACGGGGAAGCATTTTGCATGGTCCACAATATTTACAATCTTGTGCTAGTAGGTATATTTATATCTAACACAATTTGTGGAAATACAAGGCGCCAAAATGTCTTGAACCTGCAAACATCTTTACTTACGAAGCTCTGGATGACTCTCTATTGAGTTTGAGTCAATATAAATTTCATAAATGACTACATCTTGCTTTTGCTTTTGTTGATGAATGCCCTACTCTGCAGCTATCAAACTCACCAGGCTGCATAAATAGCAAAAGATGAAGCTGCAATAAATTCCGAAGGTGATAAAGAACCACATTCTAAGGGCCCAGGCACATAAAAGAGCCATTACTACTTTTGACTTGCTAGCCTAGTAAGACTTGGCAGACTATAAGTTGTATGAATACATAGTATTGATTTTAATAGATGGTAAAGGTATGCCTTAAGCATTATCTGTCTACAGGCATGTAGCAAGTCCTTGCCGTATTTCATAGTCTTCACATATCTCTTTGCCATGGGATAATAAATACTTGAATGACTACTGGAAAAAAAATTTCCCCACCACCAGTATACTGCACACCCTAGGAACCATTTTATGTCTTCCTAGACTAGATAGTTTCAGTCTTAGTAAAATTGTCTTGAAAAAATTCCAATTGTGCTTTGAGATTATGAATTTGTAAATCATTAAAATGAGATCCAATGAAGTGAGGGGTTAATTAAAAATGACTTTCCATATTGAGTTTTTTTTTTCTTTCATTTTACAAAATGGCCCTCATTCAACAAAATTATACCAAGGAAAAATTAATTCAGAAATTATTACTATTTTTTTTGTGTGAAACCTGGAAGTGGTGCTTTAAAATAAGTCTGCATAAGAAATTCTAATAGAAGCAAAACTAAATGTCAAGATTGTAATGTTTTTGTGTAGCCTACAGTTTTCAACACATCAAGGGCATGTTCATCCAGGGCCACTGCTCTGTTTGACACGTCATCCCAGAACTGAAAAAACAAAAGCGTACCTGGTCCAATTGTTAAAGGGGATCCTGTTCGGGGTGGGGTAGCTGGTACATTTTTTGGAGGCAGTGGTGGAGGTGCTGCAAAGAGATGAGAAATCAAGTATCATTGGTCATGTTCTTCCTAAGCTATACAATACACTTTAAATAAGCAGGATTTGGGCTTTCAGTTATATTCCTGCTATTGGAAATGGAATAGCAATCAATGGTCTATTTGTTTAAAGTTCGAAGCCAAAGAACTGAAGCAGAACCCATTCAGATTCTTCCATTTTATGAGAACAAGAGAACGTCAAAAGAATGTTGGACAATAATAATAATAATATCACCATTTTATTCATTTAAATATGATTCAACACACAAACCTCAAGCAACAACTATGTCCTACCTCCTGTACTAGGAACTAGGGTCATAGGGTTGAATAAAAATAGCCTCTGGCCTCAAGGGATTTATGACTGACTGAATGAACTCATGTTAGCTGACAATTACAGTCGAGGGTTTGATAATGGAAATAACAGGTTGGGTGGGGGCTCCTGTGAGGGGTTTTTAATCCAGTCAGGATCTTGGTGTCCGGATTGAGTTGGGAAAGATTTCTCAAAATTATATTTCTTAAATTTTAGTACATTTTTTAAAGTTAGAAGCAAACTAACTCCTTTGACAAAAATTACAGCCAAAACAAGTATCATGGTCCCTACGAAGAGATTCACCCTTCTGAGTTGGACTTGTCAACTTTGTGTGCAAAGTTTGAAATTACTGTTTCAATGGGTTCATTTCTTCTTCCTCTTTCTTTAAGTGTATGTTTTCTTGTCACTGGCCCTATTTGGTAGATTCAAAGAGTTCACACTAATTCAATAGGCCATCCCAAAGTTTAGCTGTGAATCTGAATGCCGTCCACTCTCTCATAACCTAAACGCAGAGGGAGGCGGGTGGGCACACGGCTGGGGAGTGCTTGCTGGTGCCTTCCACTTGACTAAATTAGGAAGAAGCTTTTCATGTCATTCCTCCCTCCTCCTCCCCTTCCCGTACTTTATTTATTATTTTTAGGTAGCATCCTGTTCTTCCACACAATAAGTATGACTAACAACTCTCATCCTAAAGCCTAGGAATATGTGGTTCTTAATCTTAGTTATGAGCTTCTGAAAACTACACCTCTAGTGGATCATATTTTCCCACAGAAGTTAACAGCTCTGCTCCTCACTAAGGATCTCTGCCAAAAATCAAGGTCATAATCAACAAAATACCATAAAAACAAATAAAATACTATAAAAGCCTACTAAGCTAAAATAGAAAACATATGCTGCAACTACAAAAGGAGCAGAATGATACAATGCACGTCAATTAAACAACAGTCTGCATGGTGCTAAGTGCAACCGCAGCACTTAAGACTCACAACTCTGAAATACCAATAGTTAAAACCAATACATCATCCCCATAAACAATTCACTTACTTTCTTGGCATTTAGGAAAGGGTTTTCTAGGGATCACTTGTGTAGCTCAGGTCTGTAAAGAAAGCTTTTCAAGGAAGTTACAGCTTTTTCACTGGTTTTGTTTTGCAGGGAAAAGCATTCAAAATCATGCCACTGTGGTTCAAATATTTTAAAAATATATTTTTCAAAGTTCAGAAGTTTTTAGAAAATTGTTGATAATGATGTTTTTCCTATCCTGTTTAATGAGAGAAACATCTTTGGAAAGGCTAGATCACATGGCTTTATAGCAATAATATTTCCAACAAACAATCTCTTGGCCTTTGATTATGAATCCCCTCAGTTAATTCTCAGGATCATGTTTAGGCACCAAGGTGCAAGCTCTGGAGATACTGAACTGGAAAAAGTATTAGTTGGTCTGTATGTGAGCCCAAAGGAGCAAAAATACCCTCTGCATCTCCCTCCTCCCAAAACACATCTTTTTGAAATCCAGTTCTCCAAAGAGTGCCTTCCACAGGCGGCATGCTTCAGAGGCAGTATATTGAAAAGGGAATTCAATACATCTGTAAGAAGGGTGGCTTTGCCTGATGAACCATCCGTTCAGTCCAAATAGCCCAACCCACCACCGGTGAAGGGCTATCTAGATCTTCAGGACCTCCTTTCCCAGCCACCTGGGTCATGCTGGAAGAAGCCAGACTGATGGCAACTTTCACATACATTTACTCTGATCTACTGTCTCAGCTTCTCTCTACCATATAGCCTCAGTTCTCTTGTTCCCCAGTTGTCACTCTTTTCTATCAATGTGTTCTTTCTGTCCCATGCAGCCTCAGTTGTTCTATAGGATGAGCAGAGACCATATCAGATTTGTTCACCTCTGTGTTATATGATAGCTTAATGCCCGGAACGCAGTAGTTTCTTTAGCTCACTTGCTTCTTATTCTTACATATATACAATGAATAAATGAATGAATAAGCATGTGGGATTTCAGAAAAGGCTATGACTCAAAGTTCATAATTTGCTTTATTGTATTATTTTCTTCCTGTCTTCATAAGCTGCCCTGACTTTCTTTAACTTGAAAGTCTGTTAGAATAACATCTCTTCTTAATATTATTCAGTTCTAACGTTGCTTACGTAGACTTTCTAAGAGTTGCCTAATTTCACTATGCAGACAGACAGTAAAATGAGTCACTTATTTTTCCAGACAGAGCAGACACATAACTTACTTCCAGTGGGAAAAGGCCTTGTTAACTTTGGCGACTCCATGCTTGGATTAATTGGTTGGCCTGAACCCCATATCTCAGGCTGATCTAAAAGAACTGGAAACAAAAAAGAAGATTTCCCAGGGAGAATTAAAAAAAATTCCCATACTTTAGAACTTAAAATTTCAATTTCAATTTGAGCTTTACAAAATTATTTTCCTCTTGTCTCAGTACTAAAATATTAATTTAGGAATGTGCTGCTCCTTATTCTTTTCAAGCAGAGAATAGAAATAGGAGTGTGGTGAGAGTGTGGGTGGGAGGAGTATCTGTGTGTGTGCATATAGCTACATAAAAACTTTCAGAGCAGAATCTGCATTTTCTTCCTGGGTGGTCACTTAAGGACATTCTGAGTATCAGTACATGTACTGGCTCTGTTTCAGGTACCCATTTGAAAATCCAGACATTAACCCCATGAACACTTGTTTTGTTGTAAGTTCGTTTATTTAAAGCCTCCTATGAATATGCTTCAAAACCGAAATGCCTGCATTCTATGCAGTGGTTCCTATCCTTGAAGGGTTCTACAGGGTTTTTACATAAACCTTTTACAGCATCATAAAAAGAAATTAAAAACGCTTGCTGAATATGTTAAAAGAACCAGAAAAATGAGTGCTTAGACACCTAACATAGGGCAATTAGGTTTTGGGCCTAAGGACACTGAATTTAACATTTCTTCTCTTTCTTTTTGCTTTCTGTTCTGATTTTTAAAAATAGCTATGACAATGCAAATAGTTAGTGCTTCTCAGCACCTATCCTGTGGCAGGGACTATGCAAGTACTGCTGTCAGTCATTATGTCGTCTAGGACAGGATGAGAAGTCAGTTGGATGTGGTTTGAATCTATCCTCTGCACTGACTGTAGGACCTTGGCAAGTTGCTTAACCTCTCTGCGCTGCCTTCCTTTAGGGTAAAGTGGAGACAATAAAAGCAACCTTAGAGAGTTATGAAGAGGTTTAACAGAGGAAAAATATATTAATATAGTATATATAAAATGTATGTAAAATACGTATCACAAAGCCAGTAGCTATTACTATCTATTCGAATACTCACACCACCACCACGTGGTTGAGACCAGTACCACTTATGGGAGAGGAAACTAATGATTGGAGTGGTTTAATGAAGTGTCCACGGTAAAAGCAGAAGAGCTAAGATCTGATGCAGCAGACCTAATTCTAAAATACGTATTTTTTTCCCCAGACCATTTCAACTAGTGATAGAAAAATCTTTCTAGGCCAGGCATGGTGGCTCACAGCTGTAATCCCAGCACTTTAGGAGGCTGAGGTGGGAGGATTACTAGAGTCCAGGAATTCGAGACCAGCTGGGCAACATGGTGAGACCCAATCTTTACAAAAAGTACAAAAATTAGGTGGGGTGGCATGTGCCTGTGATCCCAGCTACTCGGGGGGCTGAGGCAGGAGGATCGCTGTGGGAGGTCGAGGCTGCATTGAGCTAAGAACTTGCCACTGTATTCCAGCCTGGGTGACAGAGTGAGATCCTGTCAAAAAAAAAAAAAAAAAAAAAAAAAAAGGAAAACAGAAAGAAAAAGATAAATTGATCTAACGAAGAATGAGTAGATACGAAAGGGAAGTGTGGGTATTGAAAAAGCTAGTGTGACTGGTGCAAAGGCAGGAACTTTACGGAAATTCAGGGGCTGAAATCATCTAAAGAACAATTGGAACAATTGAGGCCACAATCACGGACAGGTCTAGGTAGGTATCTCCTCTCCACCACAGGCCTCAGAGGTGGTCTTCGCTCTGTTTTAACATGAATGCAAACATTCTCCAAAGATATGAAGCAGCATTTTCTTCATGAATTCAATGTGGAGCACAGCTTTGATTTTTAAAGAATGATTTCTATTCTTTATATAAAGTTTCCATATAGTTATGGGATTCCTTAAACGGGCAGTTTTAGGTGCAACCAATCAAATCCCCTCTCCAGTAACCATACAATATGTCATTAAAAGTGAGACTGATAGCAGATGAGTTAATAAGGAAACTGATAGCCTCACTGCAAGGCCACTTTTACATAGGGATTCTAAGTTATGGGCATTTATATCACTAAAGGAGTATTTAGAAATGTTCTTTGTACATTTTCCTAACAAAATCATTGAAAATATTCAGGTGTGGCTGACTGATGGCTATCTCCCAGAATTCATTCTCCAGTTCTTCTATAGTAACAGAATTTTAGCTGGCTACCTGGCACCCAATTCTCTCCAGTGGGGTTTGGCAGGAAGTGACCTGTGTCTCTTCTAGTTTTGCTCTTAGAATAGTTAGCAGTGAGTTCCAGTGGTCCTCACCCCACTTCCTCTCTTCTGAATGGGAGAGGAGGAGAGCTACAGCAGCCATCTTGGAGCCAGAGACAAAAATAACATTTTAAACACAGCAGAGCTACTTTACCAGTCCTATATTGTTTACTTCTAGACTGTTAACATGAAAGAGTAATAAGATTCCATCTTGTTTAATTTATTGTACTTGAGGTCTCTTTGTTAATGTAGCTTATTCTACCCATTACGCTTCTAATTCTTGCCATCTTTAACACTTAAGACCTTCACCAATAGGTCCTAGAAAGGTAATATGTTATTTACATTACCATGGTGCCCCTAAGTCAAATAATTTTTATAAAAACGTTCTATATTATCAAACATAGCTACTGGAGATACATGCATTAGATGTAAACACATTTCAGGAATAGACAAGATGCATTTTATAGAGAGTTGATTTTATATCAGTAAAGTACACAGTATTTACAGCCATCCAAAAACATGGTTAATTTAAAAAAGTTAAATATTTAACTCTAGGAACAAATATTTACTAGGTAAACTCAAAAATAATGGCAGAAATAAAGATATTTCTTCAGTAGTATTTTATTTTTCATTTTTTTTTTTTTTTTTTGAGGTAGGGTCTTGCTCTGCTGCTCAGGCTGGAGTGCAATGGTGTGATCACAGCTCCCTGCAGCCTTGACTCCCTGGGCTTAAGTGAACCACCCACCTCAGCCTCCCGAGGAGCTGGGCCTACAGGCATGTACCACCATGCCCAGCTAATTTTAAAATTTTTTTTGTAGAGATGGGATCTCCATATGTTGTCCAGGCTGATCTCGAACTCCTGGGCTCAAACAATCCTATCTCAGCATCCCAAAGTGTTGGGATTGAAGGAGTGAGCCACCACGCCTGGCCTTATTTCTAAGTTTCTAAATGATTCAAGGTCATTCCTGGGTCTTCAGGCAGCAAACAATGACTGTTGTGAGCAATCCAATTGAAGCCTTCATTATGAGGTGGGAAAGAGCAAATGTGGTCAGGGAGGCTGGATCCCAACGACAGTGACAATGACGGGTGTATGAAGTTCTGTCTCCATTTGTGATTCTGTTGATACCTCAAATGATGATGGTCTGGTTCCCAGAGTGTTTACTCCGTGACAGGGATTTGTGTAGATTTGCAGTAATTTTTACTGACTTCTTTTGAAGAATGAGCTTGTTAGTAATGTTTCAAATCCTAAAATAATACAGATTTGCAAACTAAACTTCTGTTCTTGACAGCACACCTATATTGAAACTTTTCTTTCCCACGAAGATAATATATTTAAAATAAACCTCAAAATACATACATTTAATCTAGAAAAGTTGTATTTCAATAAAAGAAAAAACAAATCTATAATATATGGAGTTTCTTTTCCTACCTTCTGTCTTCTGTTCATCAAAAGCTGATTCTAGTGGTGGGCCAAAGAGAGGAGCAAGGGCCGTAGTGTCATCAGGAGGCTTTTTGCTAAATCACACACATTAAGGTAAAATACAGAGAAAGGGCTCAAAAATTAATACTCAAAAAGATACACAAACTTTCAAATATTTTTCTCAGTAAAACAAGTGTGTGTGTGCACTAGTGCATGCATGCATGTGTATACAAGCCCCGTTAGGACTAGAACGTATTTTATAAGGATGTCAGATGTATTATGGGACAAAAGAATTCGTAGAAGGTGAGATCCTTAGTTCTCAGTGGAGAACTGAGGTGCTCATCCAATAGAAATAAGTTGAAGGAGAATAACTCTTTCAAAGCATCCTGATTCTCTATACCTAGAAGAGATAATACTAGAGCTGAGTTTACTGCAAAGCACCTTTCTCTAAGACCTCAAGTACCATTTATATTTGATTTCACCACATCTCTGTGTTGTAGTTAATGCAGTTTATAATTAGTGAAAGTCAAGCATAGGGATATTAGGTAAAAAGCCACTGAGAAGTTTCATCCTCTAATAGACTAGTTGTAACCTCCTAATACCCCAATACAGTAAATCTCAGAAAGAGAAGTACTATGAAATCAGGGAAAACAGGAGGATAAGTTAAACTTGCATCCTTTCTCTTAATTATGACTCCAGACTGATTGTTAAGAAAATGATGCATAATTATCTTCATTTCTTCTCCAAATCTGATTCCCGTCATTGATCCCAATGAGGTCTATATGGTATGGTAAGGCGCAAGGGGTGAAGAGGAGAGGGGAGAGGTTGGAGGAGGATAAAGATTGAAAATAATTCAGCTTTTAAATAGAAATAGCAGTCTTTTTATAAAACAATGCCCATTTGCACAATACTTACCTAACCCACAGAATACACTGTAAAATACAATGCTTTGCCAAAAACTAAAAACAGAAAGGAAGATTCCTTTGGTGGGTGGCAGGTGGAATGCATCATGAGATGGTATCCAACTAAAAAGGCTTCTTTTTGTAGGGCAATATAATAATATTGAAGATCAGCATTCCAGACACCAAAAGACCTCTTTAGAGAGAACTTTAGCTGTCCCATCAGGAAGGGACCTGCACATTCTGATAGACAGTTACTTCCGATAAGTGCAGAATATTTCCCTAAAGGTCTCCCTTGGGCTGCACTTTTCAAAAATAATAACATATTTGACCATGATATGGATATATGGACTGACACATTTTGGTAGAGCCTTTTTGTTAATGGGAGCTGAGAGTTTAGCTCAAAGGAGATTTGCTTAATTGTTAAAAGTTCACGATGCCTTGCATAAAACACAACTAATGTCTTTCACACTTACCTTATAAGTTCTGGAGTTGGTGTGGAACGCCTGGGTCTTGCTACTTCTTCACCTGATGCACAGGACAAAGGAACTTTTTAGACATATTTTTACCATTCCTTGATATGTCTTATAACCTACATTTGGAAACACTTAGAGATTTAAGTCCCATCAATAAGCAACTCAGTATGAAAACTTTGCAAAACAAACCTTCTCTCCTGGCAATGCAACAGCCATATATTAGGCATATGTAGTGGTGTTTTCTCTGGCATTTGTAAAACCTCATTAACTAAGGAACTTCCATGAAAAGCCATCAAATAGAAGATCTGGATAGTGTAGCACTTAGTGAAAGAGCACACCATTCTTGGAATGTCTGCTGCCTTGACTGGTTCTGCCTTCCAATGAAGAGAATACTAAGCCAGGCCATATGTGTAGGACATGAATCCAGCATTCTCTGCCTGTTCTTTTCTTGAAATGCCAAGAAAATGTTGTATCTTTAACTATGACACATGAATTTAGAATTTCCTAGGATGTGTTGTATGCAGCAGAGGAAAATTGTGCCCTATGTGTATTATAACCTATATCATATCGCTTTGGTTGACCACAATTTTCATATCAAAAAACACAAGAATGGGTAAGTTGCTTCTACTTTCAGTTCCTTCTGCCCACCTGTTCTTCCCACCCCCAGCAACAAATACACACTTGATTAAATTCATTTCTAAAGTTAAATAATATAGCAAGAGTTGACAAATATAGAAAGAAAATAGCAATGCTTTTCCAAAAACATATTTATTTTCAAAACTTAAACATTAATCACTCAGAACCCACAGGGGCCCTCTATCATTACAAGAATTCTTTGCTGTAAAAGTAAAAAATTTGTAAGTCTTAAAAATTAAGCCCGGGAATGCATAATTCATATGCATATATACTCCAAGATCCAAGGAACTGTTCTTTCTTTTAAATCATACGCTATTTCTGGTAGCTAAGATATACTTACTGGATAAGTTCCTTTTAATTGCACCCTAGAATTAGAAATAGACACTATAAGGCTTAAGACCACATATATGTTATGTACAATATGTATTATTTCTGTCATTGCAATTAAACTGAACTCAAATAAATGCAGATAGGGAAATGAAATTTTTCTCAGAACCGCATTTAAGTAGGAAATTGTAGGTACACACACAGAAATCAGTTTCTTTTATTTCATTCAAAGATTATAGAGAGGAAGGAAGGGTAAATCATAAGTCTTCTGAACAAGGAAAACCCCTTACCTGGGTAGATTTGGTAAATTAAATTCAAATATTGAATAGTCCATTAAAAAAAGACCTCTTAAACTCTAGTAGATAAGAAAGTAAATCGAAGTTTAGCATAAGTTTGATGCTTAAAAATTACAGAGTGTATTTAGGAGTAGTGCATGCTCCTTGTCAGGTGGGGTCCCCAGGTTGCTAATGCAAACAGTCATCAGTTTACAAATGTGATTTGAACAGGTATAGGTGGCAAGTGTAAAAGGCAAGGGAAACTTGAGCCATCTGCCATTGAATGAACTGTTTTATTCAGAAAGTCAGGGAATTCCACCCTATGCACTCATCCTCCCAATTTATTTCACTTGCCTGCCACTAGGCCCATCGATTCGTGAATTGGAAGTAATGTCTTGTGTTCAAGACATCGTGATATTATTGGAATACAAATAGCCCTGGCAGGAATAATCTGAGCACGTCATCTCCAGTTTTTATAATGCCTTAGCATAAACTTATTTAGATAGTAGAAGGATTGATTAGATAAAAAGTTTTGATTAAAAACCAGAAGTTGTGAAAAGTTCTCAGCATGGATGCCACCAGAAAAGTAGACCACGAGGTTGGCTGCATTGTGGGGTAGAGCATGGCTTGGGATGCCTGCCATAGGAGAATGACAGGGGCAGAGTTGAGGACAGGGAAAGCTGAAGTACATATAAGAAAGCATTCCAAAAGGTGAGACCATGAACACATTTGTTGGATGGCCACCAAACACATTTTTTTCCTCTTTTTAATTTTAGTGAAGGCTCAATTTGGTGGTCACGGATACATTTTCTTCTCTCAAAGTATAACATTAACAGCTTAGGACAAGATTTAGCGTCTCTGTAATCGACCTATAAGAAGCTTCTTTCCCTTGTTCCTAAGGCTGCATCAGCATTTTCTGTCCAATTTTGAACCCATTTGTGCTAAAGGAGCAGTTTCAATCTGAACAAGGATCCATTCGATGCTTTCTCAGTCTCTCGAACTACATTTTCTGGCTTGTTTTGTCTAATAATGTGATCTGTTTTTCTCTACTAAGTGTGCCATATAGAGAATTACTACATTATTTATAAATACTTTCTAATAAATATGGCCACGTAAATCTGCCGAGGACATTATGGAAGTTTGGATACAGGTTTACTTTTGGAAAAGAAGGCTCTGTAGACAGAAATGATTAGATAACAGAAATAATTAGATAACAGATGTTTTTCTGGGTTATGAACTGTCAGATAGAATTTCATTAATAAGATCTGAAGGAAAAAAAAGAGGGCCTTTAGTTCCAAGCACTCAATCACAAGATTAATAAATGGCATTGAGGGAACACAGCCCACCTAGTACTGTGAGGCCTAAAACCCAGGAGGTCCCAGAAACTGTATTGAAGACCTCTTTGTCCCTCTGTCCTACTCCTTCAAATGTTAATATCCATGAAACCAAGAAAGGTACAGAGCTCCTTTTGTAGTCATCAATTCCCAGGGGTGTCAATTCATTCAGTAGATATTCACAGTTGAAAGGCACTAAAGAAGAAGCCCCTGTAACATTTTTATTAAATAGTCTTCACGAATGAACAATCCCAAGTTAAGTGCAACCAAGACATGGCAGAAGTATTCAAGAAAACTCTATTGTTTAGAAATTAGGAAGAACAAAGCTAGTATCAATTTAGAAAGCAACAAATGTTTGAAAAATCAGCAGCAAGTCAACAGCAACAGAAAAGAAAGTCCTGCTGTCTGCTGGATGGGCATACAGGTCTCTGATGACCTTAATGTTGCAGCATGACATATTTAGAAAAAGACTGAGGTGATGTCGACCACACAAACCACATTCAGGAAAAAAAGCCCATTGGATTCAAAAACCTCCCCTTGTCAAGTGACTGTATTTTCCCCCTTTCAATGCTTGTTTGTTGTTATATGTATGTCGTGAATAAATTTCCTCACTTTGAATAACTGAATTCACTCTTTTCATAATCTGTGATGTCACTTAACAGCTGGGTTGGAATCATCCATAGATTAGCGGTCTCTGCAGATACCGT
Organism: Chlorocebus sabaeus; assembly: GCF_047675955.1. Lineage (NCBI taxonomy): Eukaryota > Metazoa > Chordata > Mammalia > Primates > Cercopithecidae > Chlorocebus > Chlorocebus sabaeus. The sequence goes on from NC_132923.1 coordinate 70,228,943, forward strand.
CTTTCAATGGCATTAGCTATGTAGTTTAGCAGAGAACCACCAACTGGTCACCTGGGGCAGGGTATTTACATCAAATAATAATTGACTAATTGGATTGGCACAGGCCTAGGGATATTTCAGAGAGGCTGTTTTCAGTTCCATTTCCTCTCTTAAGGGACTGACCAGGTAAATGAGTATCATTTCAAACATAACAAAGACCCTTCTTTTTGTTGCTTTAAATTCATGATACTCTTCAGCCGGGCGCGGTGGCTCATGTCTGTAATCCCAGCACTTTGGGAGGTCAAGGCGGGCAGATCATGAGGGCAGGAGATTAAGATCATCCCAGCTAACACGATGAAACCCCGTCTCTACTAAAAATACAAAAAATTAGCTGGGTATGGTGGTGGGTGCCTGTAATCCCAGCCAGTCGGGAGGCTGAGGCAGGAGAATTGCTTGAACTCGAGAGGCGGAGGGTGCAGTAAGCAGAGATCGTGCCACTGCACTCCAGCCTGGGTGACAGAGTGAGATCCATCACAGAAAAAAAAAAAAAAAAAAAAAATTCATGATACTTTTCAACTTGAGGAAAATGACAGTTTCCATTTTGAACAATACAAATTAATATTGATCTACCCTCCCAAATTTTGTCTTCTGTGATGAAATTTATTTAGAATTACGTGATAGCCTAGGAATAATGACTTGAAAGTGTGTCTCCCTCTCCCAAGATGAAAATTATAATGATGTATTAGCATATTCTGATCATTGTAAGTTATGGTGCAGGAACATATTTTGAATTCAAGCTTAAAAACAATGATGGCTTAAAAATGGTGTCCTTACATTCTTAATAGTTTTATTATTCTTTATTATCTCTTTGCTATCAACTTCTATGGTACTTTCTGGTGAACTAGGCCTTTTATGTACACACACACACACACACACACACACACACATTCCATATATTTTCCAAATTTAGTACTAGGAGTTGAGATTCCCATGTATTAGTTTAGTTAGTTATGGGAAAGTGCTCTGACAATTCTAAAATATGCCCTTGGTACTTAAGAGGGTCAGAGGCTTTCAATCAGTAAACCTGCTTCATGTGCCTCATTCACACTGGGTTATCATAAATTTAATGGGAAACCAACCTGGCCACCTTGCCTTGGCAGCAATTTTCTCTATACATGTTTAAGGTAAAAATGTTGAGAGTTCTTACCGGGCTGCGCCTCTGTGATCAGCAAAAAGGAAGAGAGAACAGACACCTAGTCAGAGAATGATGGATCAGTCAAAAGTCTTGGGTAATAGAAAACTTCATAAGCAGCTAACCAAACATACACTCCAGATAATCAGGCCAAAGGAAGACAGGCAGTCCTAGTGTTTAGGGCTTATTTAAACCACAGGAGGCGTTGGAGAACCTTAAAGAGAGGATATCCGTTGTACAATACAGCTTTGCTAACGTGGATATGTAAGTTTTAGCTATGTGTACATAAGAACAAGGCAGAAACATACAAGAAAACTTTACTAACAATGTTTAATGTCTTGCCATAGAAGTTTTTGTCTAGAAAGTTTGAGGAGGGGGTACTTAGAGAATAGAGAAGTAAACTGTTTCCCTACAGAGCAGATGTTAGCAAATATATACAATAATGCATTTTTCACGTAGTTAGGGTACAAAAAGAGCTTATAAAAAACCAGAGGCAGGATTTAGAGAGCACTTTTCCTTGTCTGGAATTTTTCTTTGGTGTTCTATGGAAGGTGTGCTTATGAGGATACTTTTGTGTTGAATGTTCTTGGCCTAGTGATATGGGTGGCCTCTACCAATGTGATGTGAATGATAAGAATGTGATGGGAAAGATGAGGAGGCCCTGACAAACATAGTTGGGAACGGCGAAAACTGTCCAGCAGCAACAGAACCCTGGTGGACCACATGACCTTAGAAAACACAAAATCAATGTGCAAAAATCACAAGCATTCTTATACACCAATAACAGACAAACAAAGAGACAAATCATGAGTGAACTCCCATTCACAATTGCTACAAAGAGAATAAAATACCTAGAAATCAAACTTACAAGGGATGTGAAGGACCTCTTCAAGGAGAACTACAAACCATTGTTCAACGAAATAAAAGAGGACACAGACAAGTGGAAGAACATTCCATGCTCTTGAATAGAAAGAATCAATATCGTGAAAATGGTCATACTGCCCAAGGTAATTTATAGATTCAATGCCATTCCCATCAAGCTACCAATGACTTTCTTCACAAAATTGGAATAAAACTACTTTAAAGTTCATATGGAACCAAAAAAGAGCCCTCCTTGCCAAGACAATCATAAGCAAAAAGAACAAAGCTGGAGGCATCACACTGCCTGACTTCAAACTATACTACAAGACTACAGTAACCAAAACAGCATGGTACTGGTAAAACAGAGATATAGACCAATGGAACAGAACAGATTCCTCAAAAATAACACCACACATCTACAACCATCTAATCTTTAACAGACCTGACAAAAGCAAGCAATGGGGAAAGGACTCCCTATTTAATAAATGGTGCTGGGAAAACTGGCTAGCCATATGTAGAAAGCTGAAACTGGATCCTTTCCTTACACCTTATATAAAAATTAATTCAAGGTGGATTAAAGATTTAAATGTTAGACCTAACACCATAAAAACCCAAGAAGAAAACCTAGGCAATACCATTCAGGACATAGGCATGGGCAAGGACTTCATGACTAAAACACCAAAAGCAAATGGGATCTAATTAAACTAAACAGCTTCTGCACAGGAAAAGAAACTACCATCAGAGTGAACAGCAACCTACAGAATGGGAGAAAATTTTTGCAATCTACCCATCTGACAAAGGGCTAACATCCAGAATCTACAAAGCACTTAAACAAATTTACAAGAAAAAATCAAACAACCCCATCAAAAAGTGGGCAAAGGATATGAACAGACACTTCTCAAACTAAGACATTTATGCAGCCAACAGACACATGAAAAAAGATGCTCATCATCACTGGTCATCACAGAAATGCAAATCAAAACCACAATGAGATACCATCTCACACCTGTTAGAATGGTGATCATTAAAAAGTCAGGAAACAACAGATGCTGGAGAGGATGTGGAGAAATATGAACACTTTTACACTGTTGGTGGGAGTGTAAATTAGTTCAACCATTGTGGAAGACAGTGTGGCGATTCCTCAAGGATCTAGAACTAGAAATATCATTTGACCCAGTGATCCCATTACTGGATATATACCCAAAGGATTATAAATCATGCTACTATAAAGACACATGCACACGTATGTTTATTGTGGCACGATTCACAATAGCAAAGACTTGGAACCAACCCAAATGTCCATCAATGATAGACTGCGTTAAGAAAATGTGGCACATATACACCATAGAATACTATGCAGCAATAAAAAAGGATGAGTTCATGTCCTTTGTAGGGACATGGATGAAGCTGGAAACCATCATTCTGAGCAAACTATCACAAGGACAGAAAACCAAACACTGCATGTTCTCACTTGTAGGTGGGAATTGAACAATGAGAACACTTGGACACAGGGTGGGGAACATCACACACCAGGGCCTGTCGTGGGGTAGGGGAATGGGGGAGGGATAGAATTAGGAGAAATACTTAATGTAAATGACGAGTTAATGGGTGCAGCAATCAACATGGCACCATGTATACATATGTAACAAACCTGCACGTTGTGCAAATGTACCCTAGAACTTAAAGTATGATAAAAACAACAACAACAACAACAAACACAACAAGCAGATGTATGACTTCTTCCTTTTGCTTCTCAAATCTTGATTATGGCTGCTATCAATTTATTCCAACAATCTCTGATAGCTCTGCCTCTTTAGGAGCTTTCTGATGTTACATGAGTGACTAGGATGTTAGTGGGGAAAGAGCTGTTCGTCAGTTTCCCTTTCAATATATGGGCTAATGCATGGAGTCACCAGAAGCTACCTCCCAAAACCAAAACGAGGAGCACAAACACAAAGAAAGTTAGGAGTTAGTTCAAATGCAGAGGATATTCTTTCTAGAACATAGATAGAAAGCAAAAACTTATAGCTTTTTACATCTGGGTAGGCCTCCATGGATATCTAGTCCAATTGGCTACAGGCTATAGAGAGGAAGGTGAGGCTCTAAGATACACAGCTAGTAAGCAGGTAGAACCAGAGACAGAATTCAGATCCCCTATTTCTCATTTTCTCATTCCTTCTATGATGCCAAGCATAGCATTGTTGAATGACTCCAAAAGCAGAGAGTCACTGTGATTAACATCCAGGAGTGGTTACTTTTCAGACCAGTTTATAAGTAGCTAGGATTCTAGACATATTATTCTAGACAATTTACTTGTAATATTACAGACTTTATTATTTGCCTTATTTTCCAGGTACTGCTACCTATTGAGTCCACCTTTCTTATAAACCTGCCTGGATGCAGCTTAAATAAAATTGTAAAAAAAAAAAGGCCACATGAATACTTGTTTCTGGGCTTAAATTATCTTATTGACTAATCCATACTGTGTTTTGAGAAAAATTCAAACACTTTTATAAATGAAACTTTAGACTTTATTATTATTTAGTGACCAAATTAAAAAATTCTTTTGTGTAGAAAGAGGTATGGGAATTTCATGACAAACAATTCACTTTTAAAATATAGCAATTAGAGGACTAAAAGTGGCCCAAGATAAAATTGTGAGAAATATGCAAAATAGAATCTAGATTGCAAGCATTCAGAGGCAAAACCTTACATACAAGACACTTTATTATTAAGGCAGGTGCAAGAGTAATTGCGGTTTTTTGCCATTACTTTTAATTTACGATTATACAGAATATTTTTTCAAAATAATTTCAAATATATTAATCTACCCAAATTGAGTCATATCTTAATTTCCAATGAGTTATAAACCTATATTTTAATCACAAGTTCAAGGTTTAATTTTTTTTCTAGTAAAAGACAACCTTGTAATACAGCATTTTGGAAACTCCATTTGCAAAATGCCTTCAGCAGGGAATAGCTGTTCAAATTCATGTAGTCACAGGCTGATTAAACAGAACCCAAAAGACAGAGTTAGAAGCTGTGCAAAGTGCAGACCCAGAAAGCCTCAAGGTCTATAATTAAGAGCTATCTGAAAGCTTCAAAAGGAAAATAATTCCAGAAGCAAATGGAAGGGCTTTATATATGCCAATTATCACCACTGAAGAGCAAAAATTGGCTTAGGCTATGCCAGATAAGGACAGAAAAATTATTATCAGCCAGGACGGAAGGGTCTTTGCCTGTTCAAAATTTTGCTTTACCCTTTCTCCCATCATTTCCCAAGAATGTCAAAGCCTTTAGTGTTCTATTTTTTGTTTACCAATATACAGAATTTTCTTCAAAGGCAGAAGAAAACTAATTTAGTATCTGGTCTTGATATATTCTATAAGCTGAGAGATCTACGTCCAAAGTTGCAAACCCAAATGCTTGCAGGAGTAAAAAGTGGGTGGGGGATGGGGAGGGGGCGCTGGGAGTCAGGCACATACACATCATGAGATTCTGGAAAACTGGCCACTATTCAGTGCACCCCATGTGCGCCACGTGAGAATGTGGGCTTAGTCCTGCCAGGTCTTCAGAGAGATGATGAGCATCCAGAATTTTTTTTTTTTTTTAAATTTGAGATGTTCTAGTTTTGAAATGTGGGCTGAAATTGTTTTTAACTGCACAACCAAACAAAACACCTATTCAGTTGTTCAGAATCTGCAGGAGGTTAATTCACCTCTGATTGCAGCCGTTTGTATCATACATAATAAGCACTCAGTAAATTCTATCTGCTGTTATTACTGCTTCATTTCTATGTCTGATTACTCAGAGACTTTGCAAGTGGTCTGCTTGTTTTCTGAACAAATTTCCTTCATTCCTAATTAAATACTGTGTTCATTACTTAGATTTCTCTTGGTCTTCCAATGTGGAAAACATTTTATTTTCCCTTCTACTTTTATTTTGGTGTTCAACTTAGAGATAACTCTTATTTTATATGTTGAGGCTATTTTCAAAGTGGATAAACACTGCTAATCTATGATTTTGTCACTGGAATGAAGATCGAGAATGTGGTATATTTCTAAAATTTATATAATTTTCAAAATGAATATATCTACCTAAAAGATAATACTGCAGCCTACATCCTCAGTCTTCACACTGTTCTTATATGACATGGCAGTTCTGTTTTATTATCTTTTATATAACAGAGTTAATTTAAACTCGGTTAACTATGATACCTTCATCTTAGTCAATGTGAATAAAGTGTTTTAATATGTTTATCATTTCCAACTAACCAAACAATCTATCCCCCTTGTCACATTCATTAAATAACCCAGATTTTGAAGTTTTATGGCATCCTAATTTGCTAAATTTAGTGCTATAGGGAAACAAAGTTGAGAATGGGCAATTAACTACAAAGCACTAAACAAATATGATTTTTCTATAGCCTCATTTTAGAAAATTGAGTGATTAATTTTAGAGAATTTTCTAGGAAAGAATTAGAATATATTATCACTACATTTATTACTAAGATTCTTACAAGGATTCCTACTTGTTTTTAAATGCCTTAGGGTGAAGAAAAACTATTTGCTAAGCATCAATTTGCCACGCTATTGTAGGTGTTTATCTGTATTTAAACTTCGGTCGACTACAGATTACAAGTTAAATTACAGCGACTGTCTATTATATTCAATCAGACATATTTGAGATGATCTTCTAAAATTTCATTTGGGAAGAGAAACAAAGAACCTGCTAGTCAATAAAATGACCAGGCTGAGGAATCAAGATGGACATTTCCAAAGAAAAATTAGGTGAGGGAGTGACAGGGGGAAATTCTTGCAGTTAAAATTGCCGTGAAGGACAACAGGAGAAAAACTAATGAAAAAGAGAGAAGTTTTAAAGCACCATAGACAAACTTCAGGCCACACAGTCCTGTGGATATTTGAAGTGGCCAAATCTGGTTAATTCAGAAAAACATTCAGGGTCTACAAGAATAAATGAAATTGGAAACTGCCACAGAACAGGCGATGCATAGTTGATTTTGAATTACTCAGAAGCGGGCCATTTAGCTTAGTAATAATCATAATTGTAGCTCCTTATGTTATTTTTGGAAACCAAAAGAGTGGGGCTCATATTTTGAGACATTTTAATGTTTTGGTCTCATATTTTTGTCCTTCCTGTGTCTCTGTTCCACCTCCCTCCTATCCTATGGCTTTTCTGTAAGCACAGTATCCTGTATGTGGTGGAGTGGCTGCCAGGATTTGGTCAGTGGGAAGGATAAGAGGTGAAAGCACTTACTGCACCATGCACCTAGGTGCGTTAACAACAAACCAACCACTTGGTGCTGTGAACATGGAACATAATATTTTCCTATTTTCCAGCAGAGAGGTCACCTCTGTCAGCCATGCATCAGCATCCTGAGAACATGTTCCCAACAAACCAGGCAACCAAGAAGAGAACAAACTCATTTTATTTTTTGAGATCTGTTCCTTGTGTTGCTCTAAAATAAAATGATGTAGGTACATCGTATCAGACTTGTGTTGCCACTAAAAATCACCCACTGCTACTAAAAATTAACATCCAGGAGGTAATTTGCATTTTATAAAGATCCTCTTTTCCAGTCTCTGACAATTCCAGGAGGGAATATTTGGATTTACTAAAACAAAAACAAAATAAAACCCCCCAGCTTCCCTACAACTCCCCATTCCCAGGCCAGCTTCATAGGCATTCCAGATGCTAATATGTTGTACACTAATCAAAAATTAACTTAAAAAACATTTGCTTAGCTCATGATATATATAGTAGCTTGACTAATTCCAGTGGAAACTGAAATAAATGAAACTTAGTACCAAAAATATTTGATCATATGGCTGTGATTGAGGCAGAGGTGAATCTTTACAAAATTACCCCAGGGCCCTTAATAACGGGTTTGTAAAATCACTTAGCAACCAACTTCCTTTTTTTCCCATGTGGCATAATGAGACCTGGTCATGGTTCACAAAGGTTTGTTTTTAAAGTTCAAAACCTTGTTTAGGTGTTAAACACAGTCAGTCATTAGATATGCAGATAATGAAATAAACAGAATAAATAATGTTTGCCCCAAAAGTGGAAAGGACTTATTTCTTACCGGACTTTTCCTCTAAAAGCGTAAGCATGGGGAGGAAGAATAAAGAGAAAATGAGAGAGGTGAAATGTATTTTCAAGAAGAAACAGGACAAGACTCGGGATAACCTTACTTAAGGCAGCTCTTGAAGGCACTGCTTTTATAAATGCTTCCTGTGGGGGTCTGATATGGTCATTCCTAGGCTGCTGTCTTTAGTTCAAGCTACAGAGGGCATTGGTGTGGACTTCATCTGGGCATCTAAGCACATTCTAAGCTTGCTCCTTCCTTCCTTCTTTCCTTCCTTCCTTCCTTCCTTCCTTCCTTCCTTCCTTCCTTCCTTCCTTCCTTCCTTCCTTCCTTCCTTCTTTCCATGTTTCCTTCCTTCCTTCCTTCCTTCTTC